>NC_080065.1:105803819-106103819 GCF_949987535.1 Balaenoptera acutorostrata | reverse complement strand
CTCTGGAGATAGTGAGAAGTGTGTGAGTAGTTGGAGATTCTGGAGTCAGGAGAGGTTTCGAAGTCATTTGACTTCCTTTGATTGGTAAAGCTAGAAGGTGAAATAGTCCAGGAAGCTAATCTCAGAGGCTCTGTCAGCTTGAAGCAGAGAGAAGTCTAACCCACTGAAGAGAGCACTGAACAAGCACTGTGAGAAAAGAATCAACTGATATTTGACAGTGCTAAAGAAGTTAAGGTCAGAAGAGAAATGGGGGAGAGAGGACGGTTGACAATGAACTTCTGTGTGGGAGAAAGTTAAGACAGGATTTAAAAGAGGATTAAGAGAAAATAGAGGCTCTTGGCTTTAACTTTTTGTGCATTTTGACTGTAAAGATGTGCTGGGCATTGTGGGAAATGTAAAAGAATGACATAATCTCAACCTACAAGGACCTTCTAGTTTAGTTGGGGAGACAAAGACACATAAAATATTTAAATAATGTTTATGTAAGCACAGATATAAAAACGTTGGAGGACACTTAACGAACCTGTTAATGGACGAGTGGTGTTACAGGGAAACAGGGAGGAGAATGTCACTTTTAACTTTACATACAGATTTGTGTACAGTTTGCATGGGCCTTTATGGTAAAAGTAGATTACTGACATATCTTTTCAGAGAATTGTATAGCTTGGTTTTGAGATAATTCTCTGATTAACTTAGATCAATCTCTACGAGAGACATACCCCATTCCTTTCATCTGATGATTTTCTACTTTGTTACCTTTTTTTTTTTTTTTTGCGTTCTGGTTATGAGTATTTGATTTCTCTGAAAACCTCATGTTTCGAGCAAGTGCTTCAGCCTAGATCTGATAAAATATGAGGAGACTTGAGTTATTATATTGGGTGGGTTCTCTCTCATCCATTCAGAGTGGATTAAATTTTAAAATAAATTATTTGGTGATCTTTTGGTTTTGGAAAACTTTATAGTTTGGGTTCTTTTTAGAAGAGCCTGATAATTTAGCCATCTCAATATTTGTTTACATGTTTATCAATTAATTCAAATTAAATTTAAACTACCAATTAAATTTCTCAATTACATTTTAAAAAACGTGTGCACGGGGCGTCAGGGGCACGAGGCGGCGCCGGCCTGGCGCGGCGGCCGCGTGGACCGGCGCCCGGGGCGGCAGAGCGGGGGCGGGGCCGTGGTTCCGGAGCGCAGCCCCGCCGCCGCTGCCCGGGCCGAGGCGCTAGGGCACCGGGGACGCGTGGTGGGCGCAGGGCAGTGACGCCGGCCCGGGCAGAGGCTGCCGGAGCGCCGCAGGCCTGGAAGTCCGCGCGGGTCGCCTGGAGACGACGCCTCCGCCAGGCCCTGCTCGAGCCCGCCCCGCGCCCAGGCGCACTTGGCCGCCCGGTGCCCACGGCGCGTTGGGCCTCAAACCATGCCGGTGTCTGACCAGGCGTTTGTCACGCTGGCTACCAATGACGTCTACTGCCAGGGTCCTTGGTGCTGGGGCAATCATTGCGGGACCACAGGGCCACCAGGAGGCTGGTGGTGCTGGTCACCCCTCAGGTGTCCAGCCTGCTCAGGGAAATTCAGATTATCCACATTGACACCAGAAGAAGTGAAACCCTTCTGCTGACCAGTAACAATGGGAGACATGGAGAATGTTATCAAAGGCTTATCTGGGGGGAAGGACCTGGGCCTGGGCAATTGTAAGGGATGTTCTGTAAAACTGGGCAGACTAAATTTCCATGCAAAAAGGAAAAAAACAAAAAAACAAAAAAACGTGTGCATGTTAAAATAATTTAAACAATGCAGAAGTAAGCTTTCCACCCCTTGTTGCTAGTTACATAATTCTGTTCCCCAGAGGTAACCCCTAATTGCCTGTCTCTTATATAGTCTTCCTGAGATATTCTCTGCCTATACAATTTATATGGGCACGTATCCATTTTTGGATGTATAAATTTACACCTCATACCTTTGAGTGTGAATTAAATATTTCCTGTGTGTGGTGATTATGTAGTCAAGGTTCAGAGCAGGATATAGAAACCACTAGATATTTGAAACAGGAAAGGACTTAATTTAAGCAGTTGGGTTTTAGGCAGTTCCTCTTGGAATTCCTTATGGAACAGTATAAAACTGGTCCATTAGGGGAGCCACTACCTCTGAGGCTACCATTGGAACTGCCACAGCCCAAATAGCCACTGGCCCCAGGGATCTAGAGAATGGAAGCTGCCATCCAGAAATTAGGGAGCTAGATCTAGAAGCTGCCACTATACCTGCTTAATACCTAGGAAGCCTCAAGAAATCAGCTTCTTAACCAACAGTAACATCCAAAAGTCACAGTAAGGTGGCTTCTGCCTCATTCCCTCCTTCCACATTTCATGCAAATGCGTTTAATGGTGGAACCCAATTCACATCTAGCGTCCATCCTAGAAGCTAGGTAGAATGATAGGAAATGGTAGGTAGAATAGGTGGAAAATACAGTTTTAAGCTTTCCAACCCCTGAAAGTAGAAGTAGGTGAAGAAGTAGAGGCTGAGAGTACCAATGAAAGCTCTACCTTTGTAATGTAATTAATTGTTCACCAGTTACTTTGCAATAGGGATTGAGTTGAGTGGACCAGAAAAATTGTGCTAACATTTGCTCAACCTTCTGATTTTTTTCTTTTGTTTTCAATAGGATTGGGCCGAGCCTATGCCCTGGCTTTTGCAGAAAGAGGTGCATCAGTTGTTGGTAAGTTGATACATTTTTCTTTTCATTCAGTAGCTGGGAACTAAAATACAGTCTTCACAAGCCAGAGGCCTTTGTATTCACATCAAATAATTTGTTAAGGTCAAATTTCATCACTAATTTTTTCTTGTGCCAGAAAAATTTTTTTCTCCATTGAGGCTAACTTTGTAACTTACTTTTTAAAGTATACTAGTTTCACAGAATTTGCAACTTAATAGAACTGAGAAAGATGAGCCGACATTCATTATATAAAAGGAAATTCTTGAATTTGGTCTATTGTGGGCTGTAATTTTTCGATGTAGAAGACTGGTGCAAGATGAATCCTTGTAAGTGTAAATATATTGATAAGGTAAGAAATAAGTGCATTTTCATAACTAAATGTTTGGAATCAGGGAATGCAAAGTGTTTTCTTTTTAATCTCTTTCATAAAAATTTTTCAAATGGAAGCTTTTATAACAGTTAAAAATTTTTTAATTAAAGGGGCACTTGCATGAATTTTATTATGGGGGGATCAGTTGGAAGATGGTGTATTGAAGAATACACCAAAAGTGGGAGGTTTTAGTAATCTCAGTGGTTTGCCTGATGTACTTGGCAGTTGGTATGGACCTAGGAGTGGATTTGTCTACAGCCAAGTCTTTGTGGGGAATATCTAAATGAGTGCCAGGTAGGTACATAGGGCAGATGTATGGCCCAATATTTATTAATATCTTTCCTGGGCTAAAATTGTTGGCCCACATTATTGTCCTCCCAATCCCAGTTTTCCTACATCTTATCAGGGAATACAGAGAGCCAAATTTCTCCCAATTTGTTTACGGAGATGTGTAATAAAAGACTGAACAAGCAGCCAGGTTTTCTAAACAAAGAAGACCTAAGCAGGATATTGAATATACTTTTCTTCCTCAGCATATATCTTTTTTTTTTTTTTAATTCATGAGATATTTATTAAAATAACACATTTAGGGAAAAATATCAATACAATTGTATACATCATTACTGAAAACTGTATACCATCATACAAAAAAGGATTTTATTTTGGGAAATCAATTCCTAATTTATGGCAAGTTTTACTTTCAGAAATAAAACCACAAAACAACACAATCTAATTCAATCTTAACGGCTGGCATGCTGAGCAAGGAATGTTCTTATTCTTTGTAGGAGCTCCTTCTTTACACTGTCAGGTACCAGGGCTCTGCCTTTTGGTGTGATTTCAGCCACCAAGTCATCAACAGTAACGTGTTCTAGTCCTTTTTCTTTAATTACCTTTACAGTGTGCCTTCAACTGATCCTTCCAGCCACATTCAATTAATTTAGCTCTCAGCAACTCTTTGAGGCCTTCTCTTTCTCCGGTTTCTATCAACTTTTGGTTAATTGCTGCTCTCATCTGCGCACCTTTGTTCATCTTGCTAACCACACTCTTCGGCTGCCCGGACCTAGCATATATCTTTATGGAAGGGACACAGCGACTTTGGATGTTCCTTGTTTAAGGTCATAGCCACTGGCTGTTAATCCAGTCTACTTCTTGGGGCAAGGACAAATTTTGATATTGTGGTATTTGGTCAGGGCGTGTATAGTTCAGGCCTTTTTTGCCAGGTTTTCCCCAAAATATTTCATGTCAGGGCCTAAAGGCACATGTTGTTACTTTTTTTTTTTTCCTTTAAAAAAAAATATTGTTATTTATTTATTAATACTTAAAACTTTTTATTTATTTACATCTTTTCCACTCAATTCCGTAAGTGCAAGTATCTCATTTTATCTTTTGTATCTCCTAAAGTTCTGAGAATGTTGCCTTTTGTAAAGAAGGGACTTTGTTCATTCCTTCCTTTATTGTTTGCTGTAGCCCTTTTCAGGGGGTGGGGCGGGCTGGGGAGTGGTTGGTGTGTCTTTGAGATTGGTTGAATAAATTTCTGCTTTTTTTGTTGTGACTAAGTTATAATCTTAGTTTATAAACTTGTTTTGTAAAACCTTTTGCAGCAGTATGTGTTTATGTGGATCAGTTTTCCTATATTTATTTATTACCTTTGAATTTGTTGAACTCAGATTGGAGTTTTTCAGTTCTAAGAAAAAGGTAAACAGGGACAGTGTATCTGTTTATTTTGTCATTGCCTCAGGGATGGTATCGCAGCAAGTGCTTGTGAGAGTCCAAAAAGGCAGAAAATTAGTGTTTTGGGAAAAATATTTACCAAACTAGGCTGGAGAGCCAGATTTAGTTTAGCTTAGTTTATGTGAAAATGTAGAACTTTTCACTGATATTTTCTACCACTTTTTAACCTGTGACCTAGCTGTGAACTTTCTGGGCTACCAATGGGTTTTGTTCTTCCTTAACCACCACTACCCTCTGCTTTAATTTTTTTAAAACACAGATGCCCTGAGTCCAGGTTGTATCATGTGCACTAACATTTCTCCTGTGTTAATTTTGTTCTGCTCAGCATATTTTTACCTGAGTAAGCAAAAAATAGTAAAGAGGAGTAAGCAAACCTAGGATTTATGACATCAGAGTATCTTGTTTGTGGAAAAATTACTAATCAGTTAATCCTATGACTAGCTCAGAGGCCAGTAAGAAGTAAGACCTTAAGAAATGGAGTACCTTGTTTCTCATATAAGTCAACTTTTGCTAGGTTATGCCGAGTTAACAGACAAATCTCAATGGTTTATAATAATAAAGGATAATTTCAGGACTTCCCTGGTGGTGTAGAGGTTAAGAGTCCACCTGCCAATGCAGGGGTTACAGGTTCGAGCCCTGGTCCGGGAAGATCCCACATGCCGCGGAGCAACTGAGCCCGTGCGCCACAACTACTGAGCGTACGCTCTAGAGCCCACGAGCCACAACTACTGAGCCCGTGTGCCACAACTACTGAAGCCCATGTGCCTAGAGTCCGTGCTCCGCAACAAGAGAAGCCACTGCAATGAGAAGCCCACACACCTCAATGAAGAGTAGCCCCTGCTCGCCGCAACTAGAGAAAGCCCACGCACAGGAAGGAAGACCCAACACAGCCAAAAATAAAAATAAATAAAATAAATAAATTCATAAAAAAAAAAAAGGGTAATTTCATACCTACCTGACCTTTCAGCTTCTGGTCAGCTGTGTCTCTGCTTTATGTGTCGTACTAATTTCAGGATCCCAGCTGAAGGAGCAACTTTCATCATGGCTGTTCTTCCGGCAGAAGGAAAATAAAAATGGATCCCCTTGGTGTCTCATAAAGCTTCTGTTTAGAAGTGGCATGTCATTTCTACTCACCTTTCATTGGCCAAAGGAAATCACCTGGCCAAGCCCAAAGTTAAGGGTATCACTTAAGGGCTTCCCTGGTGGCGCAGTGGTTGAGAATCTGCCTGCTAATGCAGGGGACACGGGTTCGAGCCCTGGTCTGGGAAGATCCCACATGCCACGGAGCAGCTGGGCCCGTGAGCCACAATTGCTGAGCCTGCGCGTCTGGAGCCTGTGCCCCGCAACGGGAGGGGCCGCGATAGAGAAAGGCCCGCGCACCGTGATGAAGAGCGGTCCCCGCACCGCGATGAAGAGTGGCCCCCGCTTGCCGCAACTGGAGAAAGCCCTCGCACGAACCGAAGACCCAACACAGCCAAAAATAAATAAATAAATAAATAAATAAATAAAAATTAAAAAAAAAAAAAAAAAAAAAAAAAGAAAAGAAAAAAGGGTATCACTTAAGATATTCTCTTCATGTAAATATGATTGCTATGTTTTATATTCCGTAATATAAAGCATTATGGGAGATTTAAATCTGGGTATAAGAACTGCTAAGCCTGTGGCTGATAATTACAACAAGGGACATTTGGTTTCGTACACGTTACATCTTTCAAGAAATGTTCGCACATGTCTGAAGGAAATGTTGGGAATGGAATAGGTTTGAGATTTCCTCAGTAGGTGAGCTGTATCGAGTTCTCTGAATATTAAGTTTTGTCTTGAGGGCGTGAACATAAAGAAGATGGAAGTGTTCCAGCAAGGAGAACCTCTTTTTGGACAGTAAGAAAGGCAGAATGCTTTCTATTCTTGAACTGGAGGAGTAGCATTTTTGGGTAATTGAAACTGCAATCTTTTGAAGTAAGATCGACATGATTTCTTTTCTGTACTGCAGTTGCATAATCACTGGTAAAGATGAGTTACAAGTTCCTGTGGTCTGATGCCAGAGCCTGTGTTTTTAACCGCTGTGTGATCCTGACAGCCAGAAGGTGAACTGCAGTGGGGAAAGTGAATTGTCTTTGAAGTTAGGTCAGGCTATAAATCCTGTTTCTGCTGTCTAATTACATGACCTCTGAATATTAGTAGCCACCTTACCTAATAACTTCCAGGATTATGATGGGGATTAAATGACATCAAGAATTAAAACCTTTTGTAAAGGGGGTAAAAAGCGAATAATAGTGACTGCCTACCGTGTGCTGGGCACTGTGCTCAAGATTATGTCAAAGTGAGCTTAGGGGGCATCCCAGGCTGGCGTGAAGTCATCTAGGGGAACAAAGTGAGAGATGAGAGATCACAGGAGGTCAGGTCATGTAGGACCATTTAGTTCAGAGTAAGGACTGGCTTTTACCCTGATTGAGATGGGAAGCCATTGGAGAGCGTGGAGGAGCAACATGACCTCATTTAAGGTTTAAGTGGATCATTCTGAGTGCTGTGTGAGGAATAGGTTCTAGGGGAGCAGGCGTGGAAGTGGAGAAGTACGTTGGGTATATTGGGGTCTATTATCCTATTAACAATTCTTGTCCACACTTGTGATTTTTTGTTAAAAAAAGAAGAGGAAGCAGAGAGATCTGTCAGGTTATTGCAGTAATCTACATAAGAGATGGAGGTGATTCAGACAGGTGGTAGGGATGGAGGTGGTGCAAAGAAGTTAAATTCTGGATATATTTTGAAGGTAGGTATGGCAGGATTTGCTTATTTGCTGATGTGGGTTGAAAGGGAGAGAGAAGGATAAAGTGGTGGTTTACCGAGATAGGAAAGACTGGAGGAGGGCCGGATTCGCAGAGAGGGGACATTCCCAGTAGACTTTCAGATGGGGATAGTAGGTAGGCAGTGGGACATAGGACTCTGTAGTTGGGGGGACAGGTTGAAGCTGTGTAAATCTGTTTTCAGTTTCTAGGTGGTATTCAAAGCCAGGAGACTGGATTAGATTACCCAGGTGGTGAGTGCATATAAACAGGAGATAGGGTCCCAGCACTGAACTCTGGAGGGGACTCAGTCTCTCATTTTCAGTTTCTTCTCCCTTTAAGGAGACCTTTGATGCCTTCTTGTTGTTGAGACAGATTAAGTCCCTTAAATTAAAGAGCCCTAATTTAAGACGTTGCTTTCTAAACTGTCACAACATTTTGGAGGTCTTCAAATATTTAGATACATTTATGGCCATTCTGGAAAAGACTCTGATGAACTAGGGTGATTGTATCTTTCTACCAAACGTGAAAATAGTATGGCAGCTCTGTGTTTTCCGCCTTTTCTTTGGCTGTCAAGAAGCTTGAGGGTAAACCTGACACTGTCCCCAAATAGAGTAACTACCATTAGCATATGCTTTGAGTAGGCTTCTCTTTCTCTGATGTACGTTTTCTTAATTTTTCCGTTTTTTAATAGTCCTTGCACATTTAAGCCACCTCAAATACTTTTTGGTAGCAGTCAGGACATGAACAGAATACAGGAAGAAATCCCCATTGGGCCCACAGCTCTAAAATCAATGAAATGATTCTTAATGCTATTGTTTGCTATCGGAAACTTTATCAAAATAGGAGGAAAGGCATCAAGCATAGAAAACAGAAATGTCTGGAAGAACATCCAAGAGATGGTTAATAGCAGTTACCTCTGGGGTAAGACAAGGATTAAAACGACTTTTTGAGTCTGCAGGGTTTGAATTTCTTGAAAGCATTAAAAAAAAAAAAAAGTAAATAACCTCTCCAAAAAATAAGTACACTTGTAGTATAATATTGCCCGTGTCATCTTTTTATATGCTTCTCAGATTACTCATTGTAAAGGATTTCACTCACAGAATCAATACATATGCAAGTTATTTTGATTTTGTAAATTTGGAAGCACCATTTTACTTTGGAAATAAAAGTCGTTTATAGATATGTCATTGGTAGTGGATATGACTCAGCTGGTGTCAAACCCTTGGATTGAATAAATATATGAACACGAATATGTGTAAGCACAGTGATAAAGCACTCTTCAAATACAAAGCATTATAACATTATTACTCTTGATAATTAAGTGGCAAGTTAGAAACTGCTATATAAGCAATTTCCCGCACTGAGCTACAGCAAAAAGGACGAACTACTTATAGTAAAGTGAAGCAGTAAAGTGAGGGCAGACTTTAAGGGATCTTGAAAGTTAGGCAGTGAATAATTAGGGTTCCACTGCAGATTTTGAGCAAGGGGATGACGTAGTATAAAGGCTGCCTTTGGGCCATTACCCAGCAACAGTCTGCTGATTGCCTGGAAAGATTAAGATTGGAGGCAGAAGACCACCGGGAAGGCAACTGTAGTAATCTGGGCATGAAATTATAGAATAGGAAAGAAATGGCAGTAAACGATTCCTCGAAAGAACTGGAAACTCCTCAGTGCACAAACTGTCTACCTTGCGAGCTTAAAGCACCTAGCACAGTGCTGGATACAGAGTGGGAACAGAGTGAACATTTGAAGAGTCATAATGAAATTGATGTCAAGCCTTGATGGCTCAGTGACATGTGCTGTTCAGAAATGGGAGAAAGGAAAGAGTACCTGGGAAATAACTCACCCAGCAAACTGATGTTGAGAAGATGGGACAGTTTGAGGAAGATGATAATCAATTTGCTTTGCTTTTTTTTTTTTTTCCTATCAAACTATAAGTGACGTATATTCCCTCAGCTGGTTTAGCAGCCCTGATATCAGGAGACCCAAAGCATGTTTCTTGCTCTAGTCTTTGGAGCCAATAGTCAGGGCTGAAGGATAGCAAGAAAGAACAAGAAAACCAACTTCTGAGAGCAAAGTCCTGTACACAAATAGGATTGCTAAAGACAAATCCAGATTTCTCAATCTGGTTTTTGTAACAAAACACTGGAAAACAATGTATGTAATGCTCATCAAATAATATTAATGCTCCAATGTTACCTCTGTTTCTCTTTCAACATTTCAATAAAGGAACTTATGATCTGCAACACGTATAAAGAATTAAAATCTTTTATAAGTAAGGGACACGTACACATCTGTAAGAAAGAAAAACACCCCAAATGAAACGTGATTTAAGCAGGCAAAACAATAAGAAGTATAAATGACCAATAAGCCCATGAAAATAATGTTACCTTACTAGTGCTCAAAGAAATGTAAATTAAATAATGAGCTACAACTTGTAATCATTTAATTGTTATACTGAAAAGAATGATGATGTCCAGTGTTGGGAGGATATGGGGAAACAGGCATTGTCACAAACATGGTTCTGTTTTCAGGCTTGGATAGCTGATAACTTGATACTTTGTATTTAGGTATCCATTTACCTATTAATAGAGTACTTTTACAGGCTCCAAGTGTGTTTTAGAATTCTCTGGATTCTTATATCCCTGCTCTAGTGGTTAGCATATTGCAGGTATTTAGTAAAATCTTGGGGTGGATTTTTAGTAAAAAACCTTATGTAGTCTTTAGTAGACTATCCAAGTCATTGATTTATTTAAAATGACAGAAATAGGAAAAAGATTTTACATCTTAAAAAAAAAAAAAAAAAACTCTTCAGAGCTATAAACTGGATTTTATATGGAGGATTTACAAATATATCACTTTGGGGGATATTTTGATGGTTTTAGCTGAAAAGACTCTGTCCTTAACTATCATAATCTTAACCATTTTTACTCCCTAATTTAAGGCTATTTGTTTGACTGGGGTGGCTGATTTACTGTTTCTTCTATATTCTCCCCAAGCACATGTGATTTTTTTTTTTGTTTGTTTTTTTTAGTGGAAATAATTAGGATAAAAGAAACTTGTTTACAGCATTAGAGGAGCAGAGTGGTATTGTGGTAGGTCCAGGTTCTAGTCTGAATTTTGCCATTTCATACAGCCTTGGAGCCTGGACAAGCTTTGGAGCCTGGAACAAGTTACATAACCTTTCCTAAACTTTGCTCTTCTGCGAAAATAGGAACAACTGTTCCGGCCAAACTCCTAAAAAGCTGTATGGAGATCAAATGCAGCAATGTACATAGATGGGTCTTTGAAAATGTAAGGTATATACATACCAGTATAAGGCGGTAATGGTATTTTAAAATATTATTGTGATTAGAATTTTAGTCATATATTTAAGCTGAACAGTGTCACATAGTGTGGATGCATTTCTCTTTGTATACAATCTGTGAACATTGTTGCTATCCAAGCCCTTCAGCGTGTAACCAGTGCTTTTCTAGTTAAGCCTGAAATCCCTGTGATTTAGCTCTGGTGATAGTGGGATAACTGAGTGGGGTCAGTGTTAAGTTTGTACTCTCTAAGGTGGAGACTTGTCTTGAATAAATCTATTCTGAAACTGTTTCACTGCACATCATTGATCTCAATAATTATTTATACAGTCTTCAGTTCTTACCTTTGCTTGCACTTGGTTGCACTTTGAACAGTTTCCACTTGGGGGTAGTGTTTCATTTCACAATTGAACAATTCTTTCTTTACTTTAGTATGGCCTTTGCCAGTTTGCTCTTGAACTTTCTCTTGCTTAGTTAAAAAGGGTCTTAATAGACTGTTAGCCGCATGTTTTAAAATCTTGATTTTTAAAAACTGTTTCCTGTCATTTGAGTAATTGTACAGAAATGAATAATTAATAGGAATTTAGTCTTGAGAATCTTAACACTTTTTTTTTTAAATCTCTGAGGGATAATGTAAGCCTTTTCCCCATTATTTTGTGTCTTTGCGGCATTTTTTATTTGCAGTAAGGCTGTTAAGACTATATTGTTAGAAAAAATATATCCCAGTCCACATTTTGAAAAACTCATTTCCTTTAAGAGTAAAAGCACATTAGGCTAGCTTTGCTCGGTATCATCCCTGTATCTCCCTTTACCACCCAACCCCACTTGCAGCCCTCACTCCAGCCCCCACCAAAAGAGACCCATTCTTGAAAAGAAAAACAGATCTTGTGGGTTTTTCTTTTTTCCCCAGGTATGGTAATTATCAATTTGGTAATATTAAGAGACTTTAAATTTTAGTATATACCTCTATGCCATTTATTAATTAGTAATTTTTAAATTGTTATATTCTGCACAGTGTGCAATAACCCTATAAAAATGATCACTTTGCAATGCAAATTAATTCTTTGTCCCAGGTATTTGTTTTAAATTCTGTTTTTTCCAAGTTATTTGGCATTGATCTATATATCTTTTCATTTGTTTTTGCATGTTATTTTGTAAATAATTAAATTATTGTATAAATTACCTTCGTTATCATATTATTTAGTTATGTTGGCTTTTATAAACTTTATGATGCAATTAGTGCATTAGTGTAGTTACCACATACTTAACTTTCAGTAGATTATAAACTCTGAGGATAGGCACCATTCTTATACATCTGTAGATTTCTGTAGATTTCCTTGCAAATAGTAAATGTGCAATTAATGTTTGTATCTATATAATTGGATATAGGGAGATGTTATGTGGTAAGTGTGGTCAGTTGTTAAACATATAAATTACATATATGCTATAATTAGTGACTGAACACATATTAGTTGTGTATGTAATTTTTGACCTCTTTCAATAAATAGTTTTTATTTCTTTTTTTGGTAGACCATGACACACTATGTTTTATAAAAATTCACGTGTGCTTCTCCAAGAGTTTAATATTGTGCTTGTTCTTTTTTTTTTTATAAATTTATTTATTTTTGGCTGTGTTGGGTCTTCGTTTCTGTGCGAGGGCTTTCTCCAGTTGCGGCGAGCGGGGGCCACTCTTCATCGCGGTGCGCGGGCCTGTCACTGTCACGGCCTCTCGTTGCGGAGCACAGGCTCCAGACGCGCAGGCTCAGTAGCTGTGGCTCACGGGCCCAGTTGCTCCACGGCATGTGGGATCTTCCCGGACCATGGTTCGAACCCGTGTCCCCTGCATTGGCAGGCAGGTTCTCAACCACTGTGCCACCAGGGAAGCCCCTTGCTTGTTCTTTATCACCATTCCTGTAAACAAAGACCTTCTTGACGTGGAGAAGATATTTCACATTGTGTATTTAACCTTTCTTTCTTTCTTTCTTTCTTTTTAATTATGGTAAGAACATTTAATATGAACATTTAACAAATTTTTAAGTGTACAATACAGTATTATGCACTGCAGGCACTATGTTGTATGGCAGATAAGATCTGTAGAACTTATTCATCTTGCATTATTGAAACTTTATGCCCACCGATTAGCAACTCCCCATTTTCTCCTCCCCCTAATCTTTGCAACCACCATTCTACTCTCTGATTCTATGAGTTTGACTATTTTAGGTACTTTGATGTAAGTGGAATCATGCAGCATTTGGCCTTCTGTGACTGGGTTACCATATTATCTTCAAAGCTCATCCATGTCATTACATATTGCAAAATTTCCTTCTTTTTTTAAAGGCTGAATAAATACATTGTATTTATGTACCACATTTTCTTTATCCATTTTTATCTGTCAGTTGATATTTAGATTATTTCTACATCTTGGCTATTGTGAATAGTGCTGCATTGAACATTTGGAGTGCTGTTGTCTCTTTGGTTCCTGATTTCAATTCTTTTGAATAAATACCTGGAAGTGGGATTGCTGGATCGTGTGGCACTTCTAGTTGTAATTTTTTGAAGAATGTCCATACTGTTTTCCTGTGTATTTAATCTTAAAAGTGATCTTTAGGTTTTTTTCTTTTCTTTCTTTTTGCTAAAAGTGGTTTGAATCATGGTCTTTTTCTTTCTAAAAAAGGAGAAGCATTGCACAGTTAAAAATTTCATGACATGAACCTGTGTTTAAATATTTTTCTGCTTCATATCTATATATGTATATATATTTTTTCATATCTATATTTAAAAACAAAGAGGCATGTTTTGAAAGTACGTATCTCATGGTGTGTTCAGTAAGATGGGAATATAGTAGTAGGGAATTAGGAAGTTGACTGAAGAAATACACTAATAATATAATTTCATTTCCAACTCATATTTTTAAGGTCTAGAACTGAATTCTTATTTGTTTATTTTTGCATTGCAGTGAATGATCTAGGAGGGGACTTCATGGGAGTTGGTAAAGGCTCCTTAGCTGCTGATAAGGTTGTTGAAGAAATAAGAAGGAAAGGCGGAAGAGCAGTGGCCAACTATGGTACAATATTTGAGAGAACTATACTGCTTGTTTTATATTTCCTCCACTGATGCTGTTTCTCATGTTAATAAGTATTGAGCAAATATCTTGGCATTCCAGTATAATTATGAAATTAGATTTTACCTAAGTCTGCCAAAGATGTTTAGTGACGTATTTTTTAAACTTTTGATGTAGATTATTTCATGAGTCTAACTTTTATTCAGTTGTCTATTTAATATTTTTAATAATGAGCGCATGATATAATCAGTACATTACTGTAGATGTGAATATGAATATGCTCTTTTCTTAAAAGACCTGCCTTAGCTAAAAGGTCTTATGTATTTCTACAGAGTAACATTAAATTCTTCGTTTTAAAATTGCTTTTAAAAAACATTTCTTAAAGTAATATAGTGTAAGAAGTGAAGTGCCCCCTTTCTGCACCCAGCCTTCATATTACATTCTGCACAGGTGATCATTGCTGTATGCAACTTTCTTATCTTTATGAAAACGTAAGAGTCAAAGTTAGGCATTAGAAATAAAGACAGCAAATACAACCTGTATGTTTGATGTATTGATTCTAATAGTATTTGTAAGGAATCCTCTTGAGTAGATTTACTTTAAAAAGCTAGTGCTTACTGACTTTTCTGCAAATTAGATTGTTTTTATGGACCAGGGAGAAAATTAGATTGCCAGTGACTTTATTCTGAAATTTTAGAGGAAAGGAAATAGGATATGATTTGTTTTGAGAGTTCAAGGGAATAATGAGACAGACATTTTAGTATCTTATTTCCACATTGAGAGTCTAGAAAAATGTTTTCAACTTAAAAAAATTTCTGGGGTTTTAAAACCTATTTTGTAAAGATAAAGATTTCAGACTCTCTTCCCTGCCCCTCAGTTTTGATATTCAACCTGTATCAATCAGGATTCAGTCAAGAAAACAGAAGCCCCTCTCGGTTTTCCAAGTGTGAAGGGTTTTATACAAAGAATTAGAGACTTACCATTGGAAGGTCTGGGCAGGTGCATGTCAGGGAAACTGTCGATGACCATCGCAGCTTGTGGCAGGTGGTTTTCAAGAGCTCACCTGGATGTGCTGTCAGTCTCACATCTGCCGCCTGCTCACAAGATTGCCTGCGTTTACAGTCTCTTCCTACTTTTCCTCCCTTTAAGCGAGTATTTCTTTTTGGCAGATCTAACTCAGGAGCTTATGGGTCCCAGGGAAGGGACCTGGCTCCCGCTGTGATTGCAGAGGAAGTAGAAAGAGGCAATGGTGATGTTGAGTTGACAGCTGACCATTTGACACACAGCTCTGGGGATATGAGCTCTTCTCCTGGGCTGATTAGCAGAAAATCACAAATCCGTAATATTTCATTGAGCTTTTCTTTTTGTAGTTAGTATTACAAAAACAGTAGGTTTGTTTTCCAAATGTAGTGATACAGAATTGAACATGCTTTTTCAAATTAAACACGCTTCTCCTTCCCTCCCTCTGAAAGTCTCATTTGCATCCTTAAGGGGAAGTGCTTATGTGGCTATTTAAAATTCAACAGAAATGAAATAAAATAGATTATTCCATTTGTCGTACTAGCCACACTTCAGGAGCCACATGTGGTTTGTGGTTACCATGTTAGTGCAGAAATAGAGCATTTCCATCCTCACAGAAAGTTCTGTTGGACCATGGTGTCTTGGATATTATTTGTCAAATACTTCTCATTTACCCCCTCTCTCTTTTTTTTTTTTTTTGGTAGGTTAAAGGATTGCCTTAGGGACTAAATTTCTTTTGTAACATGTATCATTTATATTTTAGTTTGTTACGTGCCTGCAATATAAATGTATTTTCCTTGGAAATGAGTTCTGTTGAATGAATAGTATCTGTCATGTGCTCTGAGCCACAGAATTTAGAAGTCCTTTGTAAGGGATATTACTGAAGTTTTGTCCTAATTTCCCTTTCCCTCAGATTCAGTGGACGCAGGAGAGAAGGTTGTGAAGACAGCACTGGATGCTTTTGGAAGAATAGGTAATGTTTCTTTGCATTTATGGTACTAACAGAGCAGCTTCTACCTTTCTAATGAAATATTTTTTATTTCACTTTTGTTTATTAAAAACTCTTTTTTGGTAATCAAATTTTTAGATTTGTTTTAAATTTTAATTTTTTTACATACCCTAATCTTATTCCACAAAGGGCTTGAGGTGACAGTTTTTATGCATGTATGTGTTGAGTTTGTTTTATATTTTTTTGTACTTTAAGAGCCTTTAAAAAAACTTGTAAGTATTCTCTAAGTTTCCTTTTTATAATAATTTAATCATACCCCAAATATATTTAGAAAATAAAAAATAAATCAGTATTTTGGCAATAGAGGACCCAGTGGAATATTTTAGATAATTATAATGATTCAGATGAAAATGATTCAGTATCTTGCAAATTAATTAAGATGAATTATATAAAATAAAAATCTTCATTTTTAAGAAGCATTTCAAGCATTTCAAATATATTGTTTAATTTTCCTGACTTAGTCCCATACATTGTTAGTAAAAGGTTATTGAATTACTAGAGGGAAACTACTGCAGATAAGCCCAACGTGTTTATAATCTGAAAAATGTTAATTTTTGTAGTTTGAATGTGTTTCCCCCCCCTTTTTTTGGTCTAGCATATATATTTTTCTAGCTATATTTGGTTGAGCTTGTGAGAGACATGTTCACATAGTGTCTGACACAGGGATAGAGACCACAAAGTTCTGAAGTCATAAGGTGAAAATAGCCACAAGATGGTGGTTGAACCTTAAGAAACAATCCCTTTTATTTTATAGTGAGAATGCAATTATGTATGAAGACAGGCCATCAGTTTCTGACTCTAATGGTTTCCTTTCTGGGCTTTTGACTTTTGAGTGGCAAGGAAAAATCTTTTAAACTTTTAACTTTCCCTGTGAATTTTGAAGTTAATTGAGGGATGGTTTACGATTACCACTGAATTCTAAGAACCTAAGAGTTGTGTGACTGCTAATTCTGTAAATAAGCTCACAGAAATTTGGCAGGAGGTAGAGGTGGAAACATTTAGGTATGTAGACTTGAGAGGAAAGCACTGCTATAATGGGGTACTTATTGTGCTTTTGTGAATCCGATTTTTTTTTTACTATAGGTATAAAATTGTGTTCTGCTAGCACTTGTTACCTATTATATCTACTTTTCCATGGGCAGGGGGGAGGCAGGGAACGCTTTTGAAAGAAATGTGTTGTAAGCAAAGGCAAATTAATATGCTTGCTTTTATATTTGTGACTTGAATATTTTTATATTGTAGATGTTGTGATCAAAAATGCTGGGTGAGTATTTCTTTTTAAATTTCCAATAAAGTAATGTACATGCAAACTTTTTTTAAGTGTTGACTTTCTCTTCTCAACATATATAATATCAGTTTTTTAGAATTTTGAGGGACCGTTCCTTTGGTAGAATAAGTGATGAAGACTGGGGTAAGTTATTTTAAATATACGTTCTCTGGAACATACTTATCCATTTAGCCTTCTAATATTTGATACATTTCCACACTTAAGGAAAAACTTGCTTCTACCTATTTTTGCTTCTGCTAATATAACTGATGATGAGTAAGCTTTACAACTGAAAATGAACAGTTGGAAGAAAAGGCTTTTGTGACTTCGTTCGTTTCCCTTTTTCTCTTTGAGAGATTGTCAGCGTTTTCTTGCAGTATTAGTTGTTTCTAACAGCCTTTTGCATGCTTGTCTGGCTGTGTGATTCTTATTTCAAGAGCAAGAGTAGGCTGTGGAAGAGAGTCTGAGGCACTAAAAACGATGGAGATCTGAGAACTGGGTGGGAAAAACCTAGATATAATTTTGAAACTTCTAATAAGTAGGAAAAATTTCCATTAGGAATGTCATGTTGGAAAGATTGAGTTTAGATGATGAACAGTCACAGTTATAAAATTTTTTTATCCTGTTTGCTCTTTTTTGCCCTTACTTTCATTGGCTATCAGAACTAAAACAAGCATTGGTGGCTGCGACGGTGGCAGGCATGGTAACTGAGATGAATTACATCATTGTTTATAGAGTGTGTTTCTGGGAAATATTGCCAGAAGTTCTTTTGGAAGAAGGAAGATATCTTTCTGACTTAGAATTAAGCAAAGACGGCTTTTAGCTTCCAATTCCCTTGTAATAACTGGAGAAAAAAAGGAGCTGAGAAAGATAGAATTTGTTGGCAGAGGGGACTTAAGTCGGTGCTTTGCTTTGAGCTCTGATGGGGCTGGAGTGTGTCCTCTTCTGGTTTCATCAGAGTAAGATTAAATCTGGAATTGTTTGTTTATCTGCATCATCCTCCAAGTTGTCTGTTCATTAGATTGACATTTCAGAAAGCAGGCTTCTCTGTCTCTCTTTTTCCCTCTTTCCCTCCCCCTCTTTCCTACACCTCCACGCCCCGACCCCCAGCTCTCTCTAACTCATTTGCAAATCCTGTTAAAAATAGGGATTTAGGGATATACTGAACATTTTATAAACATTTCTTGATGAAGAACTGAGTGGTTTTTGATTATGCTTTAACTAACGTTTGTGTTGAGTCCCAATTATGTATGTAAAATTCTTGGTTATTTGTATTATGAATTTTTATATAAAATAGGCAAAAATTAAAGATGGCATTGCACTTAGATATGCATAGGCATCGTATTTAGGTGGCATTATATTTGTGATAAAGTTAGATATATTAGATAATAATCTAATCATAAATTATCGGCAAAATAGGTATGAATTATTGATTGGTTATGTAACTGGAACTAAAGCAGAAATGATTACTCAGAGTGCAATGTGACAATAGCTGATTTTGAATGCTAGGTATAAAATGAACATCTTTGTATAAGTAAGTCTTTGCTTATGTTGATTCTGAGATAGGTCTGTCTAAATTTGACAATATTCATGATAAAAATGTCTTGTTTTAGATATCATCCAGAGAGTTCATTTGCGGGGCTCATCCCTGGTGACCCGGGCAGCGTGGGATCACATGAAGAAACAGAAATTTGGAAGGTAGAGTTGTATGTGGCTGTCAAGGGGGTTTGGAGATGCCGTGTGTGGGTTCTTATGTCCAGAGGAAAAGAATTGCTTTGACGTTGAAAAATACACCTTCAGATATGCACAGGCTTTTTAAACGTAGTTTTGGAAGATGCCTCCCCGTTACATTGGTGTCAGTCATAGATTAGCGAGGTGGACAACTTAGTATTTCTTTTCACCTCCTACTTTTCATTATTAATGATTCTCCTGCTATTCTCTGATATTTTAGCAGTACAAACATTGAGGATTCAGCAGTACTTTATTCTCTAACCAAAATATCATTTTTTGTGCCCAGTGACCAACTGGGGAGAGATGAGTGGCTGTTTTCTACTGGCTAACACTGGTCAGACATGAGTTAGTCTTTGTAAACTAGGAACGGTAAGACTCTTATAGTTGCGTCTGTGTGACTCAGACGTGGCAGACCTAGTAAGTGGCCCCATGCTCTCTAACATAAAAGTTATTCCTGTTAACTCAGGGTTCACACACATCTACTAGAAGTAAATTGCGTGTGATATCTGTTCTTATTGGAGAGTTCTAGTATATCTTGATACTAGCAGTTTCTGAAAGTCAATGATAGGATTTACTTGTTCTACTAAGTAGAGTAAGTGAGATTAGGTCAGATTATGAGATGGTATTATTTAATATGAGGCATTTAATATTATCCAGAAAGGGAAAGGAGCAAAGTTCTGAGGACTAAAGAATTAGAACTTCATGATCTAATATTTCTTACTAAAATTTTAACTTGTAAATTGGCAGTTTATTTTATGTTTATAAATACTTATTGTTTTCAGTACATAATGAATATACATTCTTACACTTGAATTCATTTGATCCTGACCAGGGATTCTTTCTAAAACAATAAAATCTCACAGTTGAATTTTGAGAGATTACTTTTATTATTTATATTAATTTAGATATATGAATCATGACTTTAAGAACCTAATGGCAGTATACAGAGTTGCTTTTGACAGGTATAATAGTAATGAAAAAAAAAATGCTTAGAGTTGCAACATTATCAAAATATAGAAAAGTTGATGTTGAGAGATTGATTTTCCTTTTAGGATCATCATGACTTCATCGGCTTCAGGAATATATGGCAACTTTGGCCAGGCAAATTATTGTGCTGCAAAGCTGGGTCTTCTGGGCCTTTCAAATTGTCTTGCAGTTGAAGGCGAGAAAAGCAACATTCATTGTAACACTATTGCCCCTACTGCTGGATCACGGTTGACCCAGGACATTTTGCCTGATGGTAAGTAGTTTAGTTTTTTTTTAATGCTGTTCCTCACATACCTGTGTGGCGTGAGCTTTGTAAAAGTATTTAATTTTTTGAGTAGCTAAAAAAATTTCCTTACAATTTAAAAAAGCATAATGTGTAGTTTATGTTCATTATAGAAAATTTAGGAAAGCACAAACAAACAAAATGTGACCCATAATTCTACCACACTGAGCTAAACTTTTTCTCTTTGTGTAGGTAGACATACATACATTTTTTCTTTACAGAATGAGGTAATACCATTCTTACTGGTTTATAATAATAATTATTTAAAACAATTAATAGATTGTTTTTTAGGGCAGTTTTAGGTTTATAGAAGAATTGAGCAGGTAGTAAAGAGAGTGCCCATATACTCCTCCTCCCACACAGTTTTACATCAGTGTGCTACATTTATTACAGTTGATGAACCAGTATTGATCAATGTTTATTTATTTATTTATTTATTTATTTGGCTGCATCGGGTCGTTGAGGCATGTGGGATCTTTCGTTGTGGTGCGTGGGCTTTTCTCAAGTTGTGGCACGTGGGTGTTCTCTCTCTAGTTGCGGCGCATGGGCTTCAGGGTGCGTGGGCTCTATATTTTGTGGCACGCTGGCTCTCTTGTTGAGGCACGTGAGCTCGGTAGTTGTGGCATCCGGGCTTAGTTGACCCTCGGCATGTGGGATCGTAGTTCCCTGACCAGGGATCGAACCTGCATCCCTGCATTGGAAGGCAGATTCTTTATCACTGGACCACCAGAGAAGTCCCTGATTGATTATCATTAACTATAGTTAATAGTTTACTTTAGGGCTCACTCTTTAGGTTGTATGATTTTATGCGTTTTCACAAATGCATGATGTTACGTACCCACGATTCTAGATCATACAGAATGGTTTCACTCTAAAAATCCCCTGTGTTCCATCTCTTCATCCTCTCCTCTTTTTCCCAAATGACTGGGAGGATTGAAGCTCATTTCTTTTTATCACTACATAATATTACATGGTATGTAGGTGCCACAATTTGTTTTTTCATTCACCTATCGTGGAACATTTTGATTGTTTCCAGTTTTTGACAGTTGTGAGTGAAGCTGCTATAAACATTCATGTGCAGGTTTTTGTGTGGACGTAAGTTTTCAACTCATTTGGGTAAATATTAAAGAGGATAATTGCTGGATTGTATGGTAAGAGTGTCTTTAGCTTTGTAAAAATTTCCAAACTGTCTTCAAAAATGGCTCTATCGTTTTTCATTCCTACTAGCAGTGAGTGAGAGTTCTTGTTGCTCCACATCTTTGCCAGCATTTATTATTGTTTATCTTTTGCATTTTAGTTCTTTTAATAGGTGTGTAGGGTATTTCATTGTTTTAATTTGCAGTTCCCTAATGACTTATGATGTTGTGCATTTTTTTCCTGTGCTTATTTGCCATTTATTTGTCTTCCTTGGTGATGTGTCTGTTCTTATTTTTTGCTTATTTTTAAATTGGGTTCTTTGTTTTCTTCTTCTTTTTTGGGGGGGGGTTCTTTGTTTTCTTGTTGTTGAGTTTTAAGAATTCCATGAGGGCTTCCCTGGTGGCGCAGTGGTTGAGAATCTGCCTGCTAATGCAGGGGACACGGGTTCGAGCCCTGGTCTGGGAGGATCCCACATGCCGCGGAGCGGCTGGGCCCGTGAGCCACAACTGCTGAGCCTGAGCGTCTGGAGCCTCTGCTCCGCAACAAGAGAGGCCGCGATAGTGACAGGCCCGCGCGCCGCGATGAAGAGTGGCCCCCACTCGCCGCAACTGGAGAAAGCCCTCACACAAAAACGAAGACCCAACACAGCCAAAAATAAACATAGTAAATAAATAATAAATAAAAATTAAAAAAAAAAAAAAAAAGGATTCCATGAATATTTTGGAAACAAGTTCTTTATCAGATATGTGTTTTGCAAATATTTTTTCCCAGTCTTTAGCTTGTTTTTTTGTTCTCTTTCGTCTCTTTCACTTTTGAAGGATAATTTCACCGGGTACAGAATTCTGGGTTGGTAATTTTTTTCTTTCAGCACCTGAAATCTTTCACTCCACTCTTCTTTTGCTTACATGGTTTCTGAAGGAAAGTCTGACATAATTCTTTCCTTGTTTCTTTATGCATAAGGTATTTTTTCCCCTCTGTGTTCCTCCAAGGTTTTCTCCTTGTTTTTTCCACAGTTTGAATATAGTATGCATAATAATAGGTGTAGATTTTTGGCAATATTCTACTTGATGTCTTCTGAGCTTCCTGGATCTGCGGTTGGTATCTGTGATTAACTTTGGAAAATTCTCAGCCATCACTGCTTAAAATATTTCTTCTGTTGTTTTCTTTTTTTCTTCTACTTCTGGTATTCCCATTATGTGCCTGTTCTATCTTTTTATTTTAATTAATTAATCGATTAATTTATTTGGTTGGGCCGGGTCTTAGTTGCAGCAGGTGGGCCCATTTAGTTGCAGCTCGCAGGCTCCTTAGTTGTGGCTCGCAAGCTCCTTAGTTGCAGCACGTGGGCTCCTTAGTTGTGGCATGCAAACTCTTAGTTGTGGCATGCAAACTCTTAGTTGCGGGATCTAGTTCCCTGGCCAGGGATTGAACCCGGGCCTCCTGCATTGGGAGCGTGGAGTCTTAACCGCTGCGCCACCAGGGAAGTCTCAATGTATCTTTTGTAATTATACCACAGTTCTTGGATATTCTATTCCCTTTTATTTTTTTGTCCTTTTTTCTCTTTGCATTTCATTTCAGTTTGGGAAGTTTCTGTTGACATATATTCAAATCAAGCTTACTGATTTTTCATTTCAAAATGTTATATTGTTTTTGTTTTTTAGCATTTCCTTTTGATTTTTTTAGCATTTCCTTCTGTCTGCTTACAGTAGTCATCTGTTCTTGTAAGTTGTCCACTTTTCTCCATTAGAGCCCTTAGCATGTTAATCACAGTTATTTTAAACTCCTAGTTTGAAAATTCCAAAATCTCTGCTATATTTCAAGCTGGTTCTGAGGCTTGCTTTGTCTCCTCAGCCTGTACTTTTCTTGTCTTTTAGCATGCCTTGAAATTTTTGTTGAAAACTGAACATGATGTATTGGGGTAGTAGAAAGTGTGGTATACAGAGCTTTATTGTGAGGTTTCATGTTTATCTGGCTAGGAGTTAGGTTGCGTTCATTGGTTGCTGTAGCTGTTGGTGTCAGAGGCTACATTTTCCTCTTTGTCGTTGTTTTTGTGTCCCCTGTTGTCTTTGGGTTTCCCTAGGTACTCTTTGTGTTTGCAGCTCTCTCAGTTGTAATCCACTGTTGTTATACTGGAGGCCTGTTGAAGTGGCTGTAAATTATGGCGAGGGGAAGTGTTCTATAATCTTATGATTAAATCCGCAAGTTTTTTAGCAGGTCAAAGTCTCTGGACTCTGAGCTTCAGTAGAGTTTTTTAGCCTTTTTTTTTTTTCTCCCCTTATTTGAGACAGGAAGGCTAGAGGGGTTCCACTAGTCTAATTGCTCTTCCCTTAGGTCAAATAAGGCTCTGGTAGCTTCCCTTGAGGATAGGCCTTTGTTAAGGAGAACAGAATGCTCTGGGCATATTTCAAAATGATTTTGTCTTATTGATTTATTTATTTTGTTACCCTCTCCCTTTTTCTCTGTAACATTTCAAAGCAAATCTTAGATGTTGCATTTCACCTAATAAATACTTGGAAATGTGTCTCTAACAGATATGGACATTATAACCACAATACCAATATCACACCAAATAAAATAATTCATTAACATTGTCTAATACCAAATTTATATGAAAACTTCCTCGTTATCTAAAAAATATCGTTTTAGAGTTAGTTTATTCCACAATGATCTAAACAAGGTTCACAGTCGTTTTGTTACTGTATCTCTTAAGTTTTATTTAACATATGATAGTTCATTCTCCTTTTTGAAAAAGTGCCAATTATTTGTTGAAGAAACTGCGAGTTCATTTGTCCTGAAGACTATTCCTCATTCTTGATTTGGATTGCCTTTGCACTTTTGTGGAAAATCAGTTGACCACGTAGGTATGTGTGGGTCTATTTCTGGATTGTCTGTTCTGTTGTATTGATCTCTGGGCCTGTCCTTTTACCAATACCATGATGTTTTGATTACTGTAGTTTTATAGTAAGTCTTGAAATCAGGTAATGTGAGTCTTCCAACTTTGTTCTTTGAAAACATGAAATATAAAGTTTTAAATTTAAAAATTTAAATGTATGATTGAGAGCCAATGCTTATTTATTTAGTTATATAAGAAATAGAATACTTGACTGGTGGAAAACTGTATGGTTTTTGATACTCCTGGTTTTAACATATTTCTAAAAAGAAAATATCTATAATACTTTAAAAGTAGTTTCTGTGAAACAGTACAAAACAATTGATGAGTGAAATTACTTTAGAATTAGCTGCTTCATGGCATACAAATGCTTATTCACAATACCATTTTACTTTCCACGTTTGAGCTAACATTCATTTTAGAACTTGGGATTTGTAATACCAAGTATGTACTTGCTAGCTTTTCCTAAGAGCTGTGCCTAACCAGTTTGCTTTAGTGTAGAACAGCTATTTGTACCTGAGATCTAATTTTTCTTTTCCTTTTCTTTTGTCAACAGGGCCATTTAAAAAAGTCCCTTATTTTAAAAACTCTTTATACTCTCATATCTTATTGAAGGAATTCTTGTTAAAGAACTGGATTATTTAAGTATAATGCTACATATATGCACAACAGTGTAGGTTACTGGCAAGAAGTAAAGCATCAAAATGTAATGCATAGTCATGAACTCACTGCTCAACCCAAGAATTGGAACATTACTTGCATCTAACTTTATACCTTCTATTCTGTTCCTCTGCTTCATGCCAAGAGATAACCACTATTTAGAATTTTATGCGTATCATTTCTGTGCTAGACTCCTACCTTAGTCACTTTTTGCCATTGGCTGTAGACTTTCTTGGGGAAGCAGCAAGTTTCCAAGAAAATATTGAAAACTTGAGCTTTTAAATTTGCTTTCCTTTGGGAATGTAGCTTCCATTAATTTTGACCTCTAGAGATGTTAGGTCACTGTTTAACGTAGTATCTTTTATGCCCACCAAACCCTAGTGAAAGATGTTTGGAGAATAAGATCTACTTTAGACAAATAATTTAATCTTTCTGGACCTGCTTTCTCTTCTGTAAAGGAAGAGAGTTGTTACAGATCATTTTTAAAAGCCCTTCAGATTCTGAATTCCTGTTATTTTAAATTTTGGTATTTATTACTTTTTTATAGTTTAGAAAAAGCCGAAAATTTATTTTGCCTCAGCGTTTTTCATCTTTTCCTCTGAAATATTAACTTACAGGCTGTCAAAGGAATTATTTGTTAAAGAACCAGGTGTTATGAGTAATGTGGGGAGATATTTGCAATTTCATTTCCCCCTTTGAAATATATTTGAAAAATGGAAAGTCATGTATGTGACTTACATGTTTCTTACATGAAATGAAACATAATCTTAGGATGAATACCCATGAACTAACTTCCCAAGCTGTATTAGTTATTTACTGCTGTGTAATAAATTACTTCAAATTTTGTGGATTAAAACAACAAGTATATATTATCTCACAGTTTCTGGGGTCAGGAATACTGTAAAGTGAAAGGTTCTTAGAGCTGCTCTTTAATTTACAGGAACTGTAAATGTCATCGTTGTCACTTTAAAATATAAAACTGTATTTTGTCCCTTCACAGTTAAAATTTACATTTATTTGATTCTTTAAAGATTATAAGATGTATTTACAAATCGTGTCTCCTTTGAGCCTTGCAACAACTTAGTAGAATAGGCAGGTAACGCATTTTAATTACCATCTTACAGATGCAGACACACGTCCAAGAGAGTTGAGTGCTGTGCTCAATGCCCTAAATTGCCTACATGGCAGGGCCAGCAGTAAAATCTAGGTGTTCATGCTCCTTGTGTAGTACCTTTCTGCTCTGTTAAGTTGCTCACAGAAGGTATGCAGCAGGAAAATATTTCTTAACACTTTGTGACTCATCAGTAACGGTTGCAAGGTCCATTTTCCATCATCTTACTGCCATTACAGTTGTCAAGGCTGTTTTGTAGTTTTCTAGCTTCTGGGAGAGCAAAATAGTTTTGGGAATGAATGGTACCTAAGTTCATTATGCTATGTATGCCTTTGCTCACCAGTCTTTGCCAAGGCAGCTTTAACTTGTCTTCTAAACAGTATGTTACCCATCTTGGAAAGGTATATCTGATGCCTTGTATGTTAGAAGCCTGAATATATCCATTGGGATGAAAAGATTCTTCTAAAAGCCTTGGATGTTAATACTAATTATTTATGTTTATCTAATTTTTTTCTTATTTATTTAAAAAGTCTCTGAACCTATAATTTTATAAGTGAGGAATTTTCAGAAAGTAAAATGATTGATTGAATATGTATATATTCTTATTGATAGATTTTTTTTCTTTTTTTGGCTATTTATTTCAGATCTTCTGGAAGCTCTGAAGCCAGATTACGTGGCACCCCTGGTCCTCTGGCTTTGCCATGAGAGTTGTGAGGAAAATGGTGGCTTGTTTGAGGTATTCTGCACCTTTGCACGTTCTCCCAAAGCAATATTTGTGTAATTAAATATAAAAACTGATTCAAAAATTAGTATTTTCCAGTTGTTCACATTTGTAAAAATCTGCATCAGTTGGTATCACTTGTATATTTTTTAATATTATGTATATGTTATAATTAAGGAACAAGTATGACTAATGTCCTTTTTTGAGAAAGTAACAGCAACTTTGTAAATTGTTCTTCCCTAGTCCTTCATTTCTGATATTCTTGTCAAATGAAAATGTGACTGGCTGGTTTGATGTGTTTAGTCAGATACAGAAAGTCTCATTTGGTTAGAGATGCTGAGTAGTAAAGTGAAGGGACAGAGGTGGTGGTTTAAAGTCAGCCAGGCCAGGTTTTGATTTCTTGCTCTGGTAATTGCTGGCTCGCTGGAATATTGTACAGATTAACCTCCCTGAGTTTTAGTTTTCTTGGGGTTTTGTTGTGAGAACTGGAGATCATATTTTTAAACTCTTAGCATACCTAGCAGTCACCCCTCAATTTTAACTATTATATCAGTATAGCAGGAATTCAGTCTGGGTATGATAGATCAGTAAACACAACTTATTATCTGTATTAACTTTAAAAATAAACTTTGCTATGTTTCCCTATTGCAAAGCTTTACAAGTTTGCTATAAAAATAAAAACCACACATAATCCTACCATCCAGTGAGGTTCAGTTTTCACTCTATAATCAAAGTCCCTTTAGATTTCCTTATGCTGATTTATATATTTTTTGGTCCTCATTTGAGTTTGATCTCTTTTTTCTTTTCTAGCATAAACTGTTATATTTTAGACCACCCTCCTTTATTTGATTCTCTGTGGTAATATAATAATAAACCTGTTGCATGCAGAATACATGACATCCAAAGATATTTCTTGGTAGCAAAATTACCTGGCTCAGTTTGAAGTGAATGATATATTAGCCTGATTTATTTGAATAAAAAGCTGTTTAGTAAATGAAAAACAGTCTACACCTGTCTATGCAGAGATAGGCACCTCTGCTTTCTTAATCACAGTCGTTGATTGTGAATTGTGGAAAATTAGAGGTGGAAAGAACTTTACAACTCTAGATTTACAGAAGAGAAATTTAATAATATCAAGCCATGTGGAGCTCCAAATTTGGTCTGCCTGTCTTTTATCTCATTAAGGAATTAAACAAAAATTCTTTGTCTTTTACATTTATATTTGTTATTAATTCTGTGACCAAAAATAATATATGCTTTTTGTAGAAAACTTCAAATATATAGGGGAGTTTATAGAGGAAAATAAAAATCACCCACATTACCACTATCGAGAGATAACTCCTATTAATATTTTTATGGATATTCTTTTCCAGTCTTTTATTAGATGTGCATTTTACACGAGTAGTCTTTTTATTTTAGGTATACAATTTACACACATACCCAGACATGCACAGATAACTAGGATAATGCTGTAGATGAAGTTTTGTATGTTGTTCTTTTAGTTTACTATATTGTGAACAGTTTTAGTAAGGGACATTTGCTGTGTGAGATTGAGTGCAAAATACAGTAAGAGCGGTGTGTAATATCCTGACTTAAACCTTGAATGTAAATTGACACTTTGTTTGCCAAGTTTTGATAGATATCTAGAGTGGCAGATAGAGATTTTTTGGATCGACTGGAGCTGTCGTTTCTAGCACCTGCGAGGAGTTTGCAGCTTGTTGCTTCACTCCCCAAATATGATAAAAGATGATATTTTTCTTGCCTGTTATCAGTACCACTGCCACTTTAACTACTCTGACAGCATCAAGGCCGATTGTCCTGTTAATATATGTAAAGGAATGAGTGATTAAAAAGCCATACCCTTGAGCGTAGAGCCACTGAGAAGTGTGCTGTCTGCTGGTACAGTTTCTTCTGTTATATGCATGTGGAACACTGTAGTTGTGGTGTTTGAAGATATGACAAACAGATTTTCTTACATCAGACATTTTCTTCTGAGGATTTCCTTGAATGGCTTCTAGAAAAAATACCATCTTTCTGTACGGTGATTAATGTATTTGGTCATTTGCCATATTTCTATATAAAGGTGTTTCATTAAAATGAGTATATGTAGTTCATTAAGTCAAATCCTGGCTTTATTTTTCTTTGCTTTTTATTTTTTTTGATTCATTAAGTCTTTCTAGAAGGACATGTATTTCAAGTGATGTGCTGGGCAAATTTGGTATTTATATTGTTTAACCTTCATGGTTACTTCATGAAGAGTGTATTATTATCCTGATTTTATATAAGGGGAATCTTGAGTTTAGGGAAGTCAAACTATTTGACCAGGAATCAGACAGCTAGTCTGTAGAAGAACTGGTATCGCACCTTGGTTTCTGTGCAAAGTCATGCTTTTCTACTACATGCATTTCTGCTATATTGTGTTGCTTTATTTTTCTACTCTGATAACATGAATAGTGCAAAGTCATGCCGGCCAACGGAGTTTTGTAGAGCTGCATTATTTTCATCCATTGTCATCTAGCATTCTGATACTCGTAAAAAGATAGCTGCCTGTTTTGTTAATTTCATGAAAATTCTATTAGTAATTTCACATTAGATGGTATAACTTCTTCCTCCTCTTTTTGGTAGGTTGGAGCAGGATGGATTGGAAAATGTAAGTCTCTTTTGGTTTTTGGTTTGCCATACATTATTTCCATATCTTTAAACCTGCATATCCAGGTAGAGCTGGGTAAAGACCTTGTCAAATGCCGAACCATTGGATTTAGTGCACGCATAATCAAACTCAAACATTGTAATAGCAACAGGTCTTCTAAAACATGGAAGTTGTCCTGCAGGCCTGTGGTATTTTCAAGGATCTTTTCAGTTTTTTTCCTATTAGCAGTGCTTATTCAATATTTGTCCTGTCCTATTCAGAACTGGCTGTTTTTTCAGACAGCACAGTCTCTCTTTATATTGATGTGTGTCTTCCCATGTCTCCGGCACCCCACATGCTTGTTCAGCAGAGTAGTGAGTGGAAGGGAGGGCGTTTTTTGAAGATGGGAAGAGCTCTGTCCTAGGCAAGTTCTCCAATTCTCTCAGTGATTCTTTTCTTCCTTGGAGCATGAGACATCAGAAGGAGACAGTGGGGAATCACACTGGACAGCTTTCTAGAAGAGAAATTGCAGCTGATCTATAGAAATTATTCTCCTTCAGCCCAACAGTAAATTCATCTGGCTTAAGTCCTCTTTTCCCCCAGTTCTTAAACCTTGTGAGCTCCAGATTGGATAATTACTTTATGGTGTTTAAAAAAAATTGTGAACATTCCAATATCCCAATTCAAGTTTTCAGTTGGATGCTGGTATCAAAATTAATTGAATTATTTAAAAGGCTGCCATTACTGGATGACATTGTTACAACATATTGTAGAATATTATTAATGACTGTTCTCTAAGTTATGAAGTAACTTATTCAAACATTTTTAAGTGTCTTATGACATCTTTTAAGAAAGGAAGATCAGTTGTTGCAATAAAAGCTGTATATGGGACTTTATCAATAAGAAATCTCTAGAAGCTTCTGTCATTCCCCAGGACAAATCTTCGATTTAGTAATCATCAAAGTCTGACCATTCTGTTTAAATAAGGTTCTGTTTATTCCTCAGGCTTTTTAAAAAAGACACAATGTTAAAAATTATCTTCATGGAACTTATGCAGCAATGATGATTTTTGTGAATCTGGGCAATCTAGTTGACTTCCCATGGACAAGGAGGAAGAGCAAAGGGAGGAAACGGGAGAATTATGTGGGGTTGTCTGATATATTAATTTGATTATCTGGAGTCTTTGGCCTGTTATCACCACTAGTTTTCAGTTTGCTATTCAACAAAGCCCTATTCTGTTCTGTTACCTTAAAGTGTATTATCTAAGTGATCTGTGGTGATGAAGACAGTCTTTTGGTGTGATTATATATAATTTAACTTTCTGATTCAGCATTTCATCTTACCTTTAGTAGTATCTGGCATAGTCAGAGGAGGGAGAGGTTTTCCCTTCAGCTTCAAATATTAGAAAAAGAAATTTGACATCCTAATGGGTTTGTTATTCTTTTAAAAAAACATTTGTAGTAAAAATCTTTAGAAGTTAGAATCTTTTATCCAAATTCCATTTTTCTTGAAGTTAAAAAAAAAAAATTCAGGGGACTCATGAATTCTGCTTTCTGTCTCGCTCTTAAACTGTGTGTTCAGTATCTTAGTTTTGTTTCTATAACCAGTACGATGGGAGCGGACCCTTGGAGCCATTGTAAGACAGAGGACTCAGCCATTGACTCCTGAGGCGGTGAAGGCTAACTGGACGAAGATCTGTGACTTTGATAATGCCACCAAGCCTCAGAGAATTCAAGGTAAAGAGTCCCAAGTCAGTTCAGTCCTGGTTGGAGAATCAGAGGCAACAAAGCATTCTCTTCTCTTATGGAATTGTCTTCTTAATTGTGATAACTTAGATGCTCAAATCATCTAGAGCACATTTTCTGCTCCAGTAGGTATTAGAACTCTCCAATTTAAGGTATGTATGTTACTCCCACTGTCAGTTTTTCAGTTTTCTTATGATCCTGATTTTTTGGTATATGTGTGATTGAGAGGACGGTAGGAGGTGTTTACCCATTTGTGCTCAATGCATCTATTCCCCATCTGGTGGTTGGTTTCAAAGTCTTGCCTTATCTAATCACATGCTCCTTATCTGACCTGATTTTTCCTTATTTTCCCCAAAGTTTAGTTAAGTCTTATATTATTTAGGCTTAGGTCTTTTCTCTCTAGTGAATAGATTTTGCTTTGTTTTAGCACTTTGTCTTTGCTACTGTTTCTCTGCCTTTCTAAGATGCCTCTTATTCCTTTTATCACCTCTGCTAATCTCGGTGCTTCTTTAGAAAAACTCAAGCCCCAGATGTTCAACAAAACTCCCCAGATATTCTGGGCTTCAGAAGATCTCTTTCTTAGCTGAACTCTTACAACTTGAGCGTCTAATCATGACTGCTTTCCACTGCTTTTGTTTCATAAGTGTGTGGTTTCTTAGCTGCATAGTAAGTTCCTTTGGAGGCAGAGAATGTATCTTGTATGTCCTTTTGTATTTGGTGCTAGTATAGTGCTGAACTCATAGAAAGGATTTAGTAAATGCTTGTTACCTTGAATTATTGAATCATCTATGATATGCCACAGGAAGAGATGGCCAATAAAAGTCACATTATTTTTTCTAGTATAACTCACATATGTATATAGTATATGAACTTTAAAGGACCTTTCTGGGAAGGATCATGAATCAGGATTATTTTATAGAAAAATCTGTTTTTCCCTTCCTAGTGTTATATTTAATGTTTGATAGAAGAATATATCTGAAAAATGACTGTTCTTTTTTTTTTTTTAATCCCAATGTTACTTTCCTGTCTGCTGGTACACTCACTGAAATATTCATTGTACTTTTCTCAATCAGAGGATAACATGATTGTTATGTCATTAGCGGTAGCATTTTCTGTATTCTTTTTTTTGATATTTGAGATAAATTTAGTCTCCGAATAGCAGTCACCTATCAATGAAAATTAGGAAAAGGAAAAAGGAAGAAGTGTCTTAAAAACTCTTCTCTGAGGTCAGAATTCCATTTTATTGCCTTAAAAGTATTAGACTAATATAAAGAAAAAGGTAACAATGAACTATATAGTTATAAATGAAAAGATACCCCTAGTATTTGAAGTACAGTTAGAAAAAAAATCTTACACTTTCTGTAGAATCACGACTTTCCAAGCACCCATTTCATCATTCTCATTTTACAGATGATGGAACTAAATCCCAGAAAAGCTGAGTAAGTGGCCCAAGCTTTCTCAGTGTTTGAGCCAAGAGTTAACTCAGGTGGTCTGTCTTTGAGTGCAGTACCGCCGGCCTGTACCGAGGTTACTTTCAGTTAAATAGCCTCCCATCTAGGCAGCAGCCTAAATGGGGTGGTAAGAGGAAGATTGGTAAGCAAGAAACCTACCTCGTGTCACCAGGAATGGCAGAGAGCCCTGGTCACCTCACATTCTGTAGTTTAGTTATAGTTTTTGTCTGAGTTTAGAAGGAGGTTTGTTAGAAAGGTCCCAGAGCTTTTGGAACCTTATGGCATATGTGGATACTCTGTGAATCTCCTTTATTAACCTTTTAGACCCCAGAATAGCAGCTTCTGAATTCTGTCCATAGTCACTGGTCATAATGGTGGTTTTCTCTGGAAGAATTTTCAGTAATATTTTCTGAGCAAGTTACCTGTACAGAGACCTGGGGGGTAATCTTGACATTGTTGCATCCTGGAGGAGGGGTGATGGTGGGGAGAGAAGGAAAATTAGTTGTCCCTCCACCAGATGGAAATTGCACATCTGTGGACAAGGATCCGACTTTACAGAGTTGTAAAAATCACTCAAAGACTGCAAAGCTCAGAGCCTCTTTGGAATCATAACGTGGGGAGAGTATGTTGGAAACACCCAGTTATCTTTGGTCTGTTCAGAGTCTCACGATTTTTTCCTGCAATAGCCTGACATCGTACAGTCAGTTCATGAATGCCAGCGAAGGTTCTGCAGCAGGCTTGCTGGATGTTATAGGAATGATTGTCTAAAGCATTGTAGCTTTTCTTAGTCACGTCTGTAACAAAAGCTTTTTTTTTTTTGGAAATAGCTTACATTTATTTGGATTTCACCAGGAGAATATTAGCTCTTTAGGATATTTGAAAGATGATGCTTTTATGATCTTTATGTAATAGGTTTACCAAAGCACTCTGTCTTATTTAAATTCCAGTGATCCTAAAGAGAAAATTCAGTTCGTTCATCCTTATTTATCCTGAAGTTGATTGACTTGAATCATTCATGATTTAAATTTTATTTCAGTAGAAATGAAATATAGTTCAACTATATAGGAAAAATCTGGAAGTTTGTCCTGTGGGTCACTATTTAAATAGCACTGTAAAATAACTGGCTAGATATTTCACATATGCAAATGCTCTTCCCACACCCTAGTGGGACTGATTTTTCTTTTAATTAATTTTTATTGGAGTATAGTTGATTTACAATGTTGTGTTAGTTCCTGCTGTATAGCAAAGTGAATCCGTTATACGTATACATATATCCACTGTTTTTTAGATTCTTTTCCCATATAGGTCATTATAGAGTATTGAGTAGAGTTCCCTGTGCTCTACAGTAGGTTCTTATTAGTTATCTATTTTATATATAGTAGTGTGTATATGTCAATCCCAGTCTCCCAATTTATCCCTCCGTGTCTCCCTCTCACTTGCTAACCATAAGTATGTTTTCTACATCTATAACTCTGTTTCTGTTACGTAAATAAGTTCATTTGTACTATTTTTTTTAGATTCCACATATAAGTGATATCATAGATATTTGTCTTTCTCCTTCTGACTTCACTCAGTATGACAATCTCTAGGTCCATCCATGTCACTGCAAATGGCATTATTTCATTCTTTTTTTATGACTGAGTAATATTCTATTGTATATATGTACCACATCTTTATCCATTCGTCTGTTGATGGAAAAAAAGCATTATTATTGTTATTTATTCTTTTTTTTAGACTCAATTGGCGGTATAATTGAAGCTCTAAATAAAATAGATTCAGATGGAGGAGTTTCGGCAAATCATACCAGTAATGTGACATCAACAGCTACATCAGGATTTGTAAGTGGAAGAGAAAGCCTAACGCTTTGCCTTCTTTGGAGACTTTTTTCTTTTCTTTCCTTTTTTTCATTTTTCTTTTCTTTTATGCAAAAAATGCTTTTCCAAGCTATTAATTTATTGTTAAATAGGAAAGGTGAGTGACCATAAAACTTTATAGAACATGTAATGAATGTTTATAAAATTTGAATGAATGTAAAGCTAAAATATTAAATGTAACTTTTACTTTCTCTTCTTCCGTGTAATAAACAAGCGTATTTTTTGTTTTTTGGAGCATTTTTGATAATCGTCCTTCAGTCACTTTCTAACTCTTTAGAAAAGGATATTTAACTTAGTGCCTCTTTTGAGTCATTTCTTTTAAGGAAAAGCATTGATAGATTGTATTTTGGAAATATTTCAACATGGCTGCAAGTAAAAAGTCTCCCATTGTGTCAGAAATTCTAAGAGAGCTGTGGTTATAGTTCTTGTGAAGTTTGCTGATTAACTATGTCCAGTACTTCTTTTTTTAAAAAAAAATTATAGTGCATAAATAATAAGAAATAAGTCATTTGACACATTCAGTTGTGGTGTTTGGTGACTCAGGGGAGACATAGTGATGAAATAAACAATCTAATTGTAACCCTGAGAATATGATCAGTTTGTAAATGTGATTTTACTTTAGAGTAGGGGTTGGCAAACTTTTTTGGTAAAGGGCCAGATGGTAAATATTTTAGGCTTTATGGACCACGTACTGTTTCTGACACATAATCTTCTTTTTCTTTTTTTAGACCACTCTTAAAAAAATGTAAAAACCATTCTTAATTCTCAGCTGTTGTTTGCTGACTCTTGCTTTAGAATGAAAGTGATCAAAAATTGGACATGATTCTTTTAGAACCTAACATATGCTTCACAAATTAGCTAGGCATGTCATCACTAAATAGAAAAATACAATATCCAATTAGATAAAGGATAGTCCTGGGTAGGAGCTTACGGTAAAATCTAATTATAACCAAAACCATTATGAAGGAGTCTGATTTACAAGCATTAAGCAGTGTTTTGCTCATCTGTTTCTACTGACTTTTATAAAATAGATCTTATAGAGCCATTCATTATCCCTGTTTATAATAAGTTTTTTATTTTTTGTAATTTTGAGTAGCTAACAGTCACTGTATTAATAGGCTTTTCCATCATCAGAGACAGGAAAGTTGAAAATGAGATATACTATCTGTTAACAAGAAGCGGGCAAGAAAAAAGTACTTATTTGTAAATGAAGTCTTTTTCCATACATTATAATTGATTTTATTTAAAAAATATAGTGAAACAATTATGATACCCTATCAGATTTAGTAAAATGACATTCTATTCACAAAGCTAAGTATGTAGCAGTTAATAGTTTTGAAAAGTCAGAAATTTAAAGATTTGACAAGAGTATCAGTGAAAAAAATAACTTTCTACAATTGTTCCATAGGCTGGAGCTATTGGCCATAAACTTCCTCCATTTTCTTCTTCTTATACGGAACTGGACACTATTATGTATGCCCTTGGAGTGGGAGCATCTCTCAAGGAACCGAAAGATTTGAAATTTATTTATGAAGGGAGTTCTGATTTCTCCTGTTTGCCTACCTTCGGAGTTATTCTAGCTCAGAAATCTATAATGGGTGGAGGATTAGCAGAGATTCCTGGGCTCTCAGTCAACTTGGCAAAGGTATGCATAATAAGAAACCTTTATTTTGCTCTTCTTCTCTTTCTTTAAATATGATTGGTAAATGTCACATGCTGTGTGTGTGTGTGTGTGTGTGTGTGTGTGGTGTCTTAATACAATAGTTTATAGTGGTTGATTCAAGGATAAAGATTTAGCATGTCTTTTGATTTTTCTTAAAAAGAAAAAAAGGGTAGAGAGTTAGTTGAAAAGGCAAGCAAAAAGAAGACAACAATAATTATGTACAGTCCATAACCCTGGCATAATGTTACTAATTCTCTCTCTGCCATTACATGCTATTTGACCAAGGGTAAATAACTTCTCTAAGCTTCAGTTTCCTTATGTATAAAGTGGGTATGATATTCCTTACCTGACGATAGTGATGAAGGAGCAAGAGTGAAGAATATTTGAAGCAGAGAGAACAGGTGTAAAAGGCCCCGAGGCAGGTGCATACTTACCTTGTTTTTGGAACAGCAAGGGGGTTGATACAGCTATAGAATGAGCAAGGGGGCAGTGGTAGGAGAAGAGGGCCTTGTAGTCATCATAAGAATTTTACCTCATACTCTGATTAACATGGGAGGCCATTTGTAGTGCTTTGAACTGAGGAGTGGTATGATCTGGCTATGTTCACTCACAGGCTCATTTTTGCTCCTCTGTGGAGAATAGATTTATGGGAGCCAAGCATGGAAGCAGGGAAACCAGTTTGGAGTTGATTATGGTAATTCCAGCACTAGTCTGGATATGCATGGACAGAAAGAGGAGTCAAGGAAGAAGGTTTTTGGTCTGGCTAACTGGGATGATATATATGCATATATACCCATATATTTAGAATTAATTACATACAATGTATTTAACATGTATAGTAGTTACATATGATATATTACTATGTATAATAAAATAGATATATACAGTTACTTTAAGGTGGGGATGATCAGGAGTTGGTTTTAGACAGATTTGAGATGCCTATTCTACATTCAAGTGGAGGTATACAGTGGGCAGTTAAATATGTGAGTTTAGAGTTTGCGGGGGAGGCCCTACTGGGATTCGTAGCATTTAAGTGAGATTTAAAGACATGAGGCTGGGTGAAATCACCCATGTGTGAATGTAAGTAGAGAAAAGCCTGAGTTTGGTGAGAGGTGAGAGGTGGAAGAGATGAGGAGGAGTGAGCAAGAGAGACTGGGAAGGAGTGGCTGATGAGGTATGAGGTGTATCAGGAGAGTGTGGTATTTGAGAAGCAAAGTGAATAAATGGTTTCAAGAAGGGAGGAGCAAACAATTGTGAGAAGGCTTTGGGGTTATTTTATTTCTTGAAGTGAGGGTCAGGCCATGAGTCCAGTTGATAACTGTTGAATCGTAGACTTTTGAACTGATTTCTGTGATTTTGACTGATTGGAGAACCCATTTACTGGAGGATCGATTAGCTCATTGCTGCTCTGAGTCTATGAGAATCTATGGTTATTTTATTAAAGTATTCGATGAAGTTGGGAGGGAGGCAAGGAATAGATGCCAGGCAGTTTGTTGTTTTAGTCACTCTCCCATGGTATTTGTTGCATACAGTTCTTCTGTTTGGGTAATGTCAGTACAAACAATTAAAGTAAATGTTTCAGAATTCTTCCTCAGAGTTGGAAGGAGTTGGAAATCATGAATAGTGTTCAAAATCTGTCACTGGGAATGATAGCCGTCTTGGGATTTGAATCCCAGTCTTCCTAACCTTGAGCTTCCAGGTCGTATGATAGTGAGGCAGTCCTTCATTTGTCCTCCCATCACTACCCTCACCCCTTTTCTTTTTCCCTTCTGGGTTCTGAGGAAGACTGGGAATTAAACTGTCCCATAGCAGTTGAGTGTGGTCATTCGGATATATGGGTCAGGTTTTGTTTTTACTGTCCTATTGTATTCCTACATATATTTTTATATTCTTGCTTTGATACATTGAAGTTAAGTGGCTCTGATGTTGCACGGGGTCTTTAGTATTTACTCTTACACTAAGGAAATGTTGACATTGGCAGTGCTTTTACTTGAATGTGGTTGTAAGATTTATATTAATGTTTTGGTTATGTCATTTGTATTTGGCAGGTGTGACCTGAAATTACTTTACTAGTACTGACCTATTTGTTCATTTTTATTCAATAGATATTTATTGGATACCTGCTATGTTCCAGGCGCAGTGACGAGCACTGGAAATGCGCCTAGTTTAGTGTCTCCATTGGCAAATAATCCACAGTTATCAGTCAACAAAAATTTATGAATGTCAAGAAAGAACACAAATGTATCTTTTCTATTCTAGAGAGCTGACAGTCTTTAGATTGGGGGACTGATTATTTCTGAATCATATAATTAAGAAGTGGGAGCCAAATTGAGACAGATAATTTGGGGGAAGTAGTCACGTGAACGTGTGGACAGTGAAATGCCACTTGTGATTAGCGGTATCCACAGAAGAAGCTGTGGAAAAAGAAAGTCTACTAATAAAATTTTGCTTACCCTAACGTAGGTTCTTCATGGGGAGCAGTACTTGGAGTTATATAAACCACTTCCCAGAGCAGGTGAGTTCTTGATGGTTTTATTTTCTGACTAACCTTCCAAACTGTGTCAATGTGTTAAACTGGCATAGAGCAACCTAAATAAACAATATTATAAGTTATTTATGTGCATGTCAGCCATTAGAGTAGATTGATGTTAACTAGTACCTATTTTGGTTGCCTTAAACTTTGTCCTATTTGAATAGTCTTATTTAATAAATTATTTCAAAATACTAAACATCTGGTCAACAATTGAAAGGAGCATATTCTGTGTGTGTCCTAAACTTAGTGATTGTGTATAATCAGTTATGATTCCCATGAATATGATTCTTCATTCTTTTCTCAGGTATTTGTGTTGGTACTGATTTTCATAAGGCAAACAATGTTAAAAGATACAGAATGTCTTGTAATTAACTTTTTTCTATTTTCTTTTAGAGTAAGTAAAACCAAGGCTGTCTTAATAATCAGTTTATTTTTCTCAATAATACCTTACTTGTTCAGTAAATCTCATTATCTTTTCACTTTACTTTGATATGTTTGTTTTATGTTGCTACTCTGATGTCAGAATATTAATTATATACAGACCATGTAAGGTGGTAAAATAAAAAAAAGTCTTTTTCATTTCACATTATATAATGTAGAGGTCAGCAAATAGCTAGAATTATACTTTAATTTTTTTTGAGATTTTAATTAAAAAAAAAATTCTTATTGCTTAATGCTGAATAGTTCTGTTTCAGTGTTAGTGTTACTTGTTTCTGGTTGTTTTTGTAGTTCTTCCCTGTTTTTTTTTTTCTTCTTTTACTTTTTTCCTTTGTGGTTTCATGCTTTTCTTTTGCTTGTGTTCCTTTCTCTTTTGTTTTTGGGTATCTGTTCTAGACTTTTGATTTGTGGTTACCATGGGGCTCATAGATGTTGATCTATGACTGTGTTTATTTGTTTTAAACCAGGTAGTCCCTTAAGTTCAAACACGTTTTAAAAGCTCTACATTTTTTACTCGCTTCCCCCGTACTTTGTGTTTTTTTTTTTTTTTAATTAATTAATTCTTACGGCTGTGTTGGGTCTTCGTTTCTGTGCAAGGGCTTTCTCTAGTTGTGGCAAGCGGGGGCCATTCTTCATCGCGGTGCGCAGGCCTCTCACTATCGCGGCCTCTCTTGTTGCGGAGCACAGGCTCCAGACGCGCAGGCTCAGTAATTGTGGCTCACGGGCCCAGCTGCTCCGCGGCATGTGGGATCTTCCCAGACCAGGGCTCGAACCCGTGTCCCCTGCATTGGCAGGCAGATTCTCAACCACTGCGCCACCAGGGAAGCCCCCATACTTTGTGTTTTTCATGTCATAGTTTACATCTTCATGTTTATCCCTTTACTGATTATTGTAGTTATACTTGATTTTACAATTTTTTTTGTTTTAGTCTTTGTACTAGCTTATTTAAGTGGTTGAGCCTCAGCCTTCCCTATATATTTGCCTTTACTAATGGGATTTTTTCTTTTCTATAGATACTTAATTCTTGTTACAGCTTTTTCTTTTCCACTTAGAGAAGACCCTTTAACATTTCTTTTAGGGTTGCTTTAGTATTGATGCTTATCCAAGAAGTTCTTTATCTCCCCTTCAATTCTGAAGGATAATCTTGCTGGGCAGAGTATCCTAAGTTGTAGGTTTTTCCCTTTCAGCACTTTAAATATACCATGCCACTCCCTTCTGGCCTGCAAAGTTTCTGCAGAACAATCAGCTGATAGCCTTATGGGCATTCCCTTGTATATGCTTTTTGTTTTTCTTTTGCTGCCTCTAGAATTCTCTTTAAGTTTTGCCATTTTAATTATGATATGTCTTGGTGCGGGTCTGTTTGGATTCATCTTGTTTGGGACCCTCTGTGTTTCCTGTACCTGGCTGTTTCCTTCTTCAGACTTGGGAAATTTTCAGCCATAATTTTCATTAAATATATTTTTACCCCCTTCTCCCTTTCTTCTCCTTCTGGGACCCCTATAATGGAAAGTTGGTATGCATGATGTTACCCCAAAGATCCTTTAAAATGTTCTCATCTTTTTTCTTTTTGCTGTTCTGATTGGGTGATTTCCATTTTCTATCTTCCAGATCACTTATGTGTTCTTCTGTATCACCTAGTGTGCTGTTAATTCCTTTTAGTGTGTTTTTCTTTTCAGTTGTTGTATTCTTCAGTTCTGATTGGTTCTTTTTAGAATTTTCTAGCTCCTTGTTAAAACTCTCACTGTATTCAGCTATTCTTTTCCATAATTCAGTTAGCATTCTTATTACTAATGCTTTGAATTCTTTATCTGGTAAATTGTTTATTTCTATTTCATTAGTTGTTTTTTTCAGGAGTTTTCTCTTGCTCTTTCAGTGGAAACAGATTCCTCTGTCTTTTCATTTTGCTTATCTATTTCTTTATCTATTGAAATTTGGTGAAATAGTTACCTATGGTGGTCTTGAAGGGGTGTTCTTTCGTGGGCATGTCCCTATACAGTCTGCATGTGCCCAGTGGCATTGATGGGAGAGCTGGATTTGATGTGAGCACAACTTATGTCTTTTCTCAAGGTGTGCTGGCAGCTGTCATCTTGGTAGGGGGTGGAGCTGTAGATGGAGGGGTAGGGCCAAGCCAGATGTTAGGTAGAGCTTCCCCTCTGCTTAGTGGCTGTTACCCCACTATTTGGTGCGGGGGCAGGTCCCAAGTTGCTGGAGCAGAAGCCCTGAGGGTCGGGTCTGAGCTGGCTAAGTTTCCTTTAAGTGTGTGCTTCCTCCCCCTCCCAGCACTGGCACCCTTACTCCAGAGGGGAGCAGTGGTGGAGCAAGAGGGGCGGGTGTGGGTAATCAGTGACGGTCAGAGCATGGTTTTGTTTTGTTTGTTTGTTTGTTTTAACATCTTTATTGGAGTATAATTGCTTTACAATGGTGTGTTAGTTTCTGCTTTATAACAAAGTGAATCAGTTATACATATACATATGTTCCCATATCTCTTCCCTCTTGCATCTCCCTCCCTCCCACCCTCCCTATCCCACCTCTCTAGGTGGTCACAAAACACAGAGCTGATCTCCCTGTGCTATGCGGTTACTTCCCACTAGCTATGTATTTTACGTTTGGTAGTGTATATATGTCCATGCCACTCTCTCACTTTGTCACATCTTACCCTTCCCCCTCCCCATATCCTCAAGTCCATTCTCTAGTAGGTCTGTGTCTTGTTTTTTTTTTTTTTTTTAATTGTATTTATTTATTTATTTATGGCTGTGCTGGGTCTTCATTTCTGTGCGAGGGCTTTCTCCAGTTGCGGCAAGTGGGGGCCACTCTTCATCGCGGTGCGCGGGCCTCTCACTATCGCGGCCTCTCCCGTTGCGGAGCACAGGCTCCAGACGCGCAGGCTCAGCAGTTGTGGCTCACGGGCCCAGCTGCTCCGCGGCATGTGGGATCTTCCCAGACCAGGGCTCGAACCCGTGTCCCCTGCATTGGCAGGCAGACTCTCAACCACTGCGCCACCAGGGAAGCCCCTAGGTCTGTGTCTTTATTCCCGTCTTGCCACTAGGTTCTTCATGACCCTTTTTTTTTTCCCCCTTAGATTCCATATATATGTGTTAGCATACAGTATTTGTTTTTCTCTTTCTGACTTACTTCACTCTGTATGACAGACTCTAACTCCATCCACCTCACTACAAATAACTCCATTTCGTTTCTTTTTATGGCTGAGTAATATTCCCGGAGCATGGGTTTCGTTTGGCATGGCCACCATCAGAGATCTGGGGCCCCTGTGCAGCCACCAGTAATTGCTGCCCCCTCGCTGCTCAGTTGCCATGTAGAGTTTGAACCTCCTCAGTGTCTCATGGCTGAGCCTTTTCCTCAATCATGGCAGCCCAGAGTGTGAAGCTGCGACATGAGGCACATGGTGCTGGCGTGTTCTCTCAGCTCAGGCTGGGGACCAGGGCAGTCGTAGGAAACCAGTCAGCTACCCAAGTGGTTTCAGTCCGCCCTCTCTGCCCTGCCTCAGGGGCACGTAAGTGTTCACGTGCTCCCGGAGTCCAGGCTTCCCACAGCCCTCCTGTTAATCCCACTGGCCCTCCAACCAGCCAAGGGGACTCGTGTTCCCCTTGTTGGACACCAGGGCTGGGGCGTCCAATGTGTGGCTTGAACTGCTCACTCCCCAGGGAAGGTCTCTTCCCGTGTAATCTCCTTTTTCCTCTGAGTCCCCTCTCAGGGACACAGGTCCTGACCTGATCGCTTTTCTTCCCTTTCTACCCAATTACCGGTGGGTCTTTCTTATAGTCTTGGTTGTACAGGTCTTTCTGTTAGTCTGCACTTAGTTTTCGGTGAGAATTGTTCTACATGTAGATATATTTTTGATGTGTTTGTTGGTGGGGAGGTGAGTTCCGTGTCCTCCTGCTCCACCGTCTCAGTTTGAGTCTTCAGTTTAGTGTTACAGCCTAAGTTTTCACACAGCCCTTTTTTTAATCTGAGGCAGTGTGCAGTGTGTGGTCAGGTGAAGAAGTTTGGCTTTTATTTTAAAGACAATAGATAACCACTGAAGGACTGAAAGGAGAGAATTATATGATCAAACATGGATTTTAGAAAGCATCAACTCTGGCTCATGTTTGTAATGCTTGGATTTTAAGGGAATGAGATAGAGAGAAGGAGATTTTCTAAGAGACTGTTGTAATAATCTAGGTTAGAGACCGTGGTTGATTGAATAGGATTGTGGGCATGGGGATGGATATAAGTGGAGAAATTATAGAGATACGTAGGGAGTGGGCTTGGTGTTTGATTGGATGTGGAGTTGATCACCTGAGGAGGTCACCAGCAATTTGACAATTATTTATTGATTACTTTCTAACTTCTAAACTTTCTGCTAGGGTTGTGAATAAATGGAGAATGGAAGCAAATCTGGACTCTGCCCTCACGGAGCATATAACCTAGCTGGTGGGGAGGGCAGCCAATAGTCAAAAAGCCACACAAATAAATGTACACTTGCAACTATATGTGATAAACATTACAGATGAAACATACGTGATACCATTAGAACTTAAAATAGAAGGATTTGGCATAATCAGGTTGGTAATCAGGTTGACTTTGGGAAAAAATAACTTCAGACATAATAGGAGAGCATGTTTTAAAGTTGGTCAGAGTGGACATGTAGGTACCTGGTTAGAAGTCTGTTGTGGTAGTTCAAATGAAATGATGGTAGCTTAGGCTAAGGTGGTGGTGGAGAGATGGAGAGAAGTGGGAGAAGCAGAGAGAGATTTAGGAGGTGAAAGTGACAGCAATCTAGTTATCCTTAGCGTTTCTTTTACCATCTTTCATACCAAGGCGGGTACCAAGTTCTTTGATTCTCTCCCTTCAATACATTTAGAATCCTATTTCTGTCCCCCTCACTTTGACCACCATCATCTCTCACTTTCTAAGTGTTCTCTCTGCCTCCATTCTTTTTTTTTTTTTTTAAAGAGATTGGAGTTTATTTATTTATTTATTTTTGGCTGTGTTGGGTCTTCGTTTCTGTGCAAGGGCTTTCTCTAGTTGCGGCAAGCGGGGGCCACTCTTCATTGCGGTGCACGGGCCTCTCACTATCGCGGCCTCCTGTTGCAGAGCACAGGCTCCAGACGTGCAGGCTCAGTAATTGTGGCTCACGGGCCCAGCTGCTCCACGGCATGTGGGATCTTCCCAGACCAGGGCTCGAACCCGTGTCCCCTGCATTAGCAGGCAGATTCTCAACCACTGCGCCACCAGGGAAGCCCTCTGCCTCCATTCTTGCTCCCTTCAGGTCTGCTCATCTCACTGCAGCCAGAATATTATTTCCAAAATGCAAGTGTATTTGTCACTTCCCTGTTAAAAACCCCAGATGGCTGTTCATAGACATCAGGATGAAGTCAGAAACTTTTCATATAATCTAGCTTCTCCCAGTCTCTGCATACTCCAGTCTTGCCACATACTTAGACACTATTTTATGAGGCAGGGGTCATGCTGAAGTTTCTGGCTTGGCAGTTGGGTGGATAGTACCATTCATTCGTATAGGGAACAAAAGAGACAAACAGGTTGGAGAAAAAGATTATGAGTTCACTCCCAAATAATTGTTAATCCATCAAGACATTACCAGTTAAATAATGGAACAGTCCCTAAAAGAACAGAGTAGTTAGAAAGAAACACTGTCTAACTGAAGCCCATAGAGTAGAGATTTGAGAAGGAATGGGGTAGCTGGTGTTGGCTGTATGCTTAACAAGTGTTCATTGAATGATTGAAAATTGTTACTTTTTACAACCTAATGTATCAGAATTATTGATGTTTCAAATTTGGTGACTCAGGTATTCTGATTGCTTTTAATGTTTATGATTCAACATTATATTGAAAATTATTCTAAATCATGATTTTTTAGTTTTACTGAACTTACAGTGGAAGTTATGTTAATTTCTCTCATGTCTTCATATAACTTATGGTCTTTAAAACAGTCTCCTTATTTATTTATTATTTATTTATTTATTATTTTACTTTCCATTTTTAGGAAAATTAAAATGTGAAGCAATTGTTGCTGACGTCCTGGATAAAGGATCCGGTTTAATAATGTTTATGGATGGTAACTCATTTCTAGTTCTTATAATAATATTGTTAGATTCATAGGCTTTGTATGTAACATAATACTTTATCACAGAAGTTGATTAATAAGTTTCTATTTATCTTCCAATTGTGAGAAAGCAAGATTAGTGTTCTAAAAATTCATAAGCTTTTTTAGAAAATACGGGAGGAGGGGGTGGAGTAGGTTGGGGTAGAGGTCCAGAGAGTGGGACATTTCAGGAGATTTGTAACAACATAACCAAAGCACAGAGGTGAGAAATGTGGCTGGTATAGCAAACATAGAGGAGAATTATGCTTCCTAGAGTATGTTTTTTGGCAGGAATGAATACATAGACTGCCCTCAGTTGATAATTAGGCTATGTTGTAGATACTCTTTTCTGTGTTAGCTCTTTGGAACTTCAAACGTATTTGACCCCTGAATCATTCTTATAAATGGTAGTTAGGTTCTTAACCTTGCACATTCAAACCTATTGAACTTATAATGGGGTTTAAACACCATAACCACATTTTATTTGCAGTGGAAAAAAAGATGATAGTAGTTTAATGAATGTTGAAATACTAGTAACTAAACATAAGCCAAAGATACATTGCTTAGAATTTATTTGTTTTAAAGTTTAAGAACAATAGAAATAGATAAACATTATAAAAAATTTTGGAAATAGCAGTGGAAAGTTTTTGTCTGGTATTTGGAATATAGGCTTTATCATTTTTGTTCTAAATACATAGGAGGTTATACTGAATATGTTGTTTTGGAACTTGCCTTGTTTTTACTTAATAATATATTGAGAACATTTTTAATGCTCTTAAATATTTTTCTACTACATTGTTTTTGTTAACTCATAGTTTACAAAGTAAACTATGTATTTCATCATAGACACATAGAACATGTGTCTGTTCTCTCTCTTTCCCTCTTCCTCCTTACCCCTCTTCTTTCTTTTTTAAGGTTTTGGTATTTTCTTACCACTCCAAATATTGGCTAACATTTGGCTGGAACTCTCCTGGTTTTCTTTTAGTCTTCTCACCATTCTACCAAATGTCTACCACAAAAAAGTTTTGCAGTAACCTTAGCTTTAATTTTTACTATTCTTTCTTGATCTACTCCATTTATTTAGCTATAGCTTGGTAATGGGTAATAATGTATTAGAAGTTGTAGATAAAATATAAATGAAATTAGATATCCAATTTTCTGTGTAATAAGGATAAAAGTCTTATTTTAAATGCAAATCACCATGACTTCCCTTATTTTTGTTATAATTATATTTTTCCTTATTATACAATTCAAAATCATATTCTTAGTTTTATAGTGCTGGTGATTTAGGTGATGCTCAAACTGTCACCAGGAAAGTAGTCAGTAGAAAGAGGGACAGCTGTCTTTCATTCATTACTTGCTTACTTATTCACTAACTTGCTCAGTCACATCGTTTGTTCATTGATTTACTAATTAATTTAATACATATTTATTAGGTACCTTTTCTGTCCCAGTTACTATTCTAATTGCTGGGAATATGATGGTGAGCAAAAAAGCCATGATCCTGCCCTCCTGAAGCTTATATCTTCATTCTCACTTATTTCTTCTTTTACATTCCAGGCTCTATTGAGGACTTCAGAAGAATGTTTGAAAATTTGGGAGTGTGGTTATCTGTATTTTATTTTAATTTTTTAATTTTATTGAATTATTGAATTTTAGTGGATTTACAATGTTGTGTTAAATTCTGCTGTACAGCAGAGTGATTTAGTTATACATATATACATTCTTTTTCATATTCTTTTCCATTATGGCTTATCACAGGATATTGAATATAGTTCCCTGTGCAATACAGTAGGACCTTGTTGTTTATCCATCCTATATATAATAGTTTCCATCTGCTAATCCCAAACTCCCAATCCATCCCTCCACCACCTTCCCTTCCCCTAGGCAACCACAAGTCTGTTCTCTATATCTCTGAGTCTGTTTCTGTTTCGTAGATACATTCATTTGTGTCATATTTTAGATTCCACATATAAGTGATATCATATGGTATGTGTCTGTCTCTTTCTGACTTCTCTTGGTATGATAATCTCTAGGTGCATCCATGTTGCTGCAAATGGCATTATTTCAGTCTTTTTTATGGCTGAGTAATATTCCAGTGTGTGTGTGTTTGTGTATCACATCTTCTTTATCCATTCATCTGTTGATGGACTTTTAGGTTGTTTCCATGTCTTGGCTATTGTAAATAGTGTTGCTATGAACATAGGGGTGCATGCATCTTTTTGAATTATAGTTTTGTCTGGATATATGCCTAGGAGTGGGATTGCTGGATCATATGGCAATTCTATTTTTCGTTTTTTGAGGAACCTCCATACTGTTTTCCATAGTGGCTGCACCAATTTACATTCCTACCAACAGTGTAGGAGGGTTCCCTTTTCTCCACACCCTCTCCAGCATTTGTTATTTGTAGACTTTTTAATGATGGTCATTCTGACCAGTGTGAGGTGGTACCTCGTTGTAGTTTTGATTTGCATTTCTCTAATAATTAGCGATGATGAGCATCTTTTCATGTGTGTTAGTCTGCATTTTATAGTGGAATTGTTTGAAAGGTTTGAGAAGGAGAGAATTGAAATATGAAAGGCAGTTGGGGCACTTTAAGAAGAGGTGAGATGAACTGCTGTTTCATAGTCCAGAAAGGATTTGTCAAGATCCTCTTCTCTCTGCCTTCCAGAGACTGGTAGTGAATGATTAAAATGAGTGCTCTGTATCCCAAACTTGGGTGTCTTTAAATTGCAAAGCCTTTTAGTAATTGGATTTTGTTTCTGAAACTTTTAAAAGGATTGTTGATCACATATTGGGTAACTAGTTATGTCATTTGGTAATAACCTCTTTTTTTTTTTTCATTTGCTTTTCAGTCTACTCTTATTCTGGGGAGGAACTTATATGTTATAATCAGTTCTCCATCTTTGTTGTTGGCGCTGGAGGCTTTGGTGGAAAACGGACATCAGACAAAGCTAAGGTAGGCTATGACTTCATAAGTGAGATACGTGTGTCGTTAAGGATCCTTATCTGTATCTTGAACTTACCATATGTGTAATTTCATAGAGTAGGATTTCAGTAATCCACACTTCTTTGAATCAGAATGTGTTCCTTGGATTTGAAATGCTGTTTATATTTGTATATTTTAATATATAACATATGTTATATATAGAAAAGTCTGGCTGACGTAAGTGTAATGTAGCTGAGGTAACTATGGGAATATCTTTACTTTCTTATGCAAACTTTGCCTGCATCCAAAACTCTTTAGAAAAACCTAACACTTACAAGTGATCCTTGTATAAATGCAAATTATCATTCATTAAATGACTTGAGCATTTCTCTTGTATAAAACAATTCTAGTTACTCTTTAGTTCTCAAATTCTATCCAAAAACATATTTTTTTCCTAAAAATATTTTGTAAATTGGATTTTACATCAATTTAACCTAGCTTTTACCTCTGCCCTCAGTTCCCAGAATAGGGCTGCACTGTCTTCCTAGGAGGAGCAGCTCACTCATTTTTCCTATTACCCCCACCCCGGCTCCCCGGCCCCAGCTTGTGTTGCAGAAGCTCAATTCCAGGTAAAAGTGGCTGAGAGTTACGGGGCTGTCTTCCTCCACCCTGTCCCCACTTGTAGGGTGGAGACTGTGTTCCACCGTGGCAGGCTGAGAACACTAGGGCCCTGATAACTCTTGCCCAGGCTGCTCATAGCGTGGGGGTCCCCTGCTGCTAGAGGCAAGCTGAGAAGACCAGAAGCTCCGACCTCTGCCTAGGACTCTTCTTGTAAAGTGAGGATGTCACTTGGAGAGAAGTGGGCCACTATCCTTGCCCTCATGTCCGTGGCAGTGGTGCAGAGGTTTTGCCTGGGGGGCAAGGCAGGCTGTAATGATAGAGAGCTCTGAAGCCCTTCTCACGGAAACTGACTCATTTTGGTACCAAGTATTTGGAAGCTCAAAAGTAAGGATGGTTTCAAAAACAAGGTTACTTTAGTGATAATCAAGAGGAGGCTGGTAGCTCCATGGAAGCAGTAAACTAAACTAGTCCAACTAGAAGTTTGCCAGAGAGAACCATGGAAAGAGACAGCTAAGAAGAGTCGTCATGGGATCATAACAAACCTCAAAGACTGGCCTCAAAGACTACACCTCCAAAAAGGCCTGACTTTAATTGGATCAGACTGTGGAACAATTTATGCCCCAGGGCACTGTTGAAAATAATAGAACAGTCATCTGGCAATTTGTGAAGCCGAACAGCTGGACAGACAGTTTAACAGAGAGATCAGGGAGAGACGGTCACAGAGCGCCCTGCTAGAACCACTGTCATCCCAGGCTGACTGTGCTCGCCAAAGGCTGTACCCTCTGAGGAGCAACATCAGAGTCTGCACACTGTGGGGGAAATATACTTAACTAAAATCGTCTAGCCAAATGAATCGTCTAAACAAATGAACAAGTTAACAATAACAACAAGCCCTGGAAGGGGAAAGGGGTCTCAGTATCCAGAGTTGCTGCAATATATTATGTAAAGTATCCAGTTATCAACAAAAAAATTACAAGATCTGAAAGAAATAAAAGAGTATGACCCATAGATAGGAAAAAACAAAACAAAACAGAACAGGCAACAGAGATTGCTTTTGAGACAACTTAATAGGAAAAGACTTCAAAGCATTTATTGTAAATATAGTCAAAGAACTAAAGGAAACCATGCTTAAAGAAGTAAAGTGTGTAAAGAAGTAAAGTAAAGTATGAGGACAATGTCTCATCAAATAGAGAAAAATTGGGGAATTCCCTGGTGGTCCAGTGGTTAGCATTCCGCACTTCCACTGCAGGGAGCATGGGTTCAGTCCCTGGTCGGGGAACTAAGATCCTGCAAGCTGCGTGGTGTGGCTCAAAAAAAAAAAAAAAAAAAAGAGAAAGAAATCAATAAATAGAAATTATATAAAAAAAGAACCAAATAGAAGTAGTTCTGGAACTGAAAGTACAATAACTGAAATGAAGAATTTACTAGAGGGTCTCAACAGTAGATTTGAAGTGGCTTCAACAGTAGATTTGAAGTGGCTTTTTGATTTTAATCAAAAAGCTTGAAAGTCCATTCATCTGTTGATGAATCAAAAATCTTGAAGATCAAAAATCAAAAAGCTTGAAGATCGATCAATCTATCTATGTCTGAAGAACAGAAAGAAAAAAGGTGAAGAAAAAGAATGAAGAGGCTTCAGAGAAATGTGAAATACCATTAAGTACACCAGCTTTTATGTAATGGGCATACCAGAGAGGAGAGAGAAAGAAGCAGAAAAAAATAATTGAAGGAACAATGGCATGGATGAAAAACGTTGATCTACACATCCAAGAAGCTCAACTGCTCCAATTAGGATATAAATGCAAAGAGGAAGATCTAGACAGACGTTTCTCCAAAGAAGACATACAGATGGCCAAAAAGCACATGAAAACATGCTCAACATCACTAATTATTAGAGAAATGCAAATCAAAACTATGAGTTATCACCTCACAGTGGTTAGAATGGCCATCATCAAAAAATCTACAAACAGTAAATGCTGGAGAGGGTGTGGAGAAAAGGGAACCCTTTTGCACTGTTGGTGGGAATGTAAATTGATACAGCCACTACGGAGAACAGTATGGAGGTTCCTTAAGAAATGAAAAATAGAGTTAGCATATGATCCAGCAATCCCACTACTGGGCATACATCTGGAGAAAACCACACACCCCAATGTTCATAGCAGCACTGTTCACAATAGCCAGGACATGGAGGCAACCTAAATGTCCATCAGCAGAGGAATGGGGGCTTCCCTGGTGGTGCAGTGGTTAAGAATCCGCCTGCCAATTCAGGGGACACAGGTTCAAGTCCCAGTCCGGGAAGATCCCACATGCCGTGGAGCAACTAAGCCCGTGCGGCACAACTACTGAGTCTGTGCTGTAGCACCCACGAGCCGCAACTACTGAGCCCGCGTGCTACAACTACTGAAGCCTGTGCGCCTAGAGCCTGTGCTCCGCAACAAGAAAAGACACCGCAAGGAGAAGCCTGCGCACTGCAATGAAGAGAGCCCCCGCTCACTGCAACTAGAGAAAGCCCGCACACAGCAACAAAGATCCAACACAGCCAAAAAAAATAAATAAATTTATTTTAAAAAAAAAGATTTATGCACTTAAAAAAAAAAAAAGGAATGGGTAAAGAAGAGTGGTACATATATACAATGGAATATTACTCAGCCATAAAGAAGAATGAAATAATGCCATTTGCAGGAACATGGATGGACCTAGAGACTGCCATACTGAGTGAAGTAAGTCAGATAAAGACAAATATCATATGATATCACTTATATGCAGAATCTGAAAAAAAAAATACAAATGAACTTCTTTACAAAACAGAAATAGAGTCACAGATGTAGAAAACAAACTTATAGTTACCAGGGGGGAAATGGTGGGGGAGTGATAATTTAGGAGATTGGGATTGACATATACATACTACTGTATATAAAATAGATAACTAATAAGGAGTTAACTGTATAGCACAGGGAACTCTACTCAATATTCTGTAAGGACCTATATGGGAAAAGAATCTAAAAAAGAGTGGAGATATAGATATAGATATATATATATGTATAACTGATTCACTTTGCTGTACACCTGAAATTAACACAACATTGTAAATCAACTATACTCCAATAAAAATTAAAAAGAAAATAAATGCAAAGAGATCTACACCCTTAGTAAAGTGCATTTAAAGATTAAATCAATATAGATGTGAATTGTTGGTCTAATTCTTACAGTTATTGTCATCTTTTGCATTGGGAAAAGAGTCTTTACCTTTTTCTCCTTTGTGGCCTAGAGAATGGATCTGGTTATATAATTCCTTTCGTTAAACAAGGTCATTTCAGGGAAATCATAATGTAGATGAAGCTAGCAGTTATGAAATTTTAAATGTCATTATGTGCTGAAAATAAAATATTAAAATAAACTTTTTATCCAGCTTGCAGATTTTGTTACAGTCAGCCCTCCATATCTGTGGGTTCTGTATCCACAGGTTTGGCATCTGCAGATTGAACCAACCGTGGATCAAAAATATTCAGAAAAAAAAAATTCCAGAAATTTCCCAAACTATTTACACAGCATTTCCATTGTATTAGGTATTATAAGTGTATGGGCGGATGTGCATAGATTATATGCAAATACTACACCGTTTTATATAAGGGATTTGAGCATCTGCAGATCATGGTATCCATGAAGGGGTCCTGGAACCAATCACCCTTGAAAACTGAGGGATGACTGTATATTGAAACATGGTTGTTAATCAAATATCAGTTTGGGTAAAGAGAATAACAATTATTTTGTTATAATTTAACGTGTAATGTTTTTTGATCTCAGGTAGCTGTAGCCATACCTAATAGACCTCCTGATGCTGTACTTACAGATACCACCTCACTTAATCAGGTAAGAATGTATTTTTGAAAAGTGATAAAGCCACCTGACTCCTGACACTTTTTGATTGATAACTCTGATACCCTGTAATTTTGTGAGTCCAAAAGTAGTGGCTGTGTTCTTCTACGTAATAAAAATAATGGCATATTTCTGTAGTTGAAATTCGTTTTTTCTGAATTTTTACTTAGCAGTTTTTTTCTCCACTAGGTATCAAAAGAAAATGTAAAATGGCTTTTCATTAGTCAATTGAAAAAGCATCATGCTTTGTTGGCAATGGATTGCTTGCCTTAAGGAGACTGCCTAGCTTAGTAGTGAAGAATTTCATTAAAGCCTTAGAGAGCAGGATAAAATAAAAGGTAAATTTCAGTTATCCTTTCTTCTATTGGAAAAGAAAACTGAGCTACATTGCTTCGAGAGAGATTATTTTATGCTAACTTTAGTGGACAGGTACAATAAAGCATCTGAGAAAGGAGTAGATGATTTAATCTCATTTGTTTGGCATAAATAATATGTTTTCTGATGGAGGAGTTAAAATGCCCTGTCAGTTAACAAATTCTGTAAGCATGCAAAGATTTATCTAAGAAGCAAAAGGTGACCATAAAGATGAGAAAAGCAACTTTGTTTTTGAGAGACCTGACGATTCTTCCCTACGATGGCCAGAATCCTAACCATGCAAATATAGAGCAGAATATGTAAAGCTCTGAAGTTATGCTGTGAATAAGCAGGTGATGACAGCACATTATTTGTAAAATTCACTTATTTTTTGATACTAATTTTGATATACTTGATATGAGAACTTCTGCAGGATTTATGTGTGCTGGCAAATAGGAATATAATTTCATGAGCCAGAAAGAATTAAGTTTGGAACATATTAATTGTATTTTTTTATACACTATATAATTGGGTGATAGAACAATACTTTCTACCTCAGATTAGTTTTTGCCTTTAATTGTTCTTCCCATCCCTATTTCTTATCAGTTTCTTAAGAGAGCACTCATATTTATGTTTAATTAAAGCTTCATAGTGAAATTCATTTTATTAGCACACTAAAGAACAGAAGACTTCATGGTTTCATGGTTCAGAAAACCCAGAAATGCTCCATTATTATTCTTGTGTTACTGAAATAATAAAATGTATCTGCTGTAGATAAGAAAAGCTGAATAGTTTCCATGGCTTGAATTTCTTTATACAGTAAGCAGAAAGATTTTCTTGTTTTCTTTTTTCAGATGAATAGAACTTTTTGTTAGCTTTTAGCAGACTTGAGTATTTTGCTGTGTGACAAAGGACAGTTTATAAGTTAACAAATCTTTTTTGTATAAATAATGGGCACCCATCATTTGACAGAGGTTCCTGACCATTTGTATCATATGGTCACTCGAGAATATGATAAAAACTACCGACTGTTTCTTCAAAAACATTTTGCATAAAACTTTGCATAAATTTCAGGGGATTTGTGGGCTGTTTTAAATTGGATCTGTGCTATAGGAGATACAAATCAAGTAGAAGTGTGATCTATTGACAAGGAACTGAAAGGACACTTAGATTTAAGGCGTAGATGTCTTCATTTCTAGGGCACCTATTCTAAGCAACGAATGATTAAATACAAGGCTTTGAATTATAGAGTAAGTGCTGTAGACATTCTGAGATGGGCTACTCATTAGAGAATGACATACAGAAGAGTTTGGTAGGAAAGATGGGACTTCTGAACTAAAATGGTGTATAGATCTTCTGTTTTGCCAGGGGTATAAGGCTTGCAGTATGGCCTGGAAGGGGATAAGAACTTAGTAATGATAGCAGAAAAGAGCATGATGTATGTACAAGGAGTAAGAATTAGAGCATTCACACCGGAGAGTGGTGGGAGATGATTGTGGACGAACAGACCTTTAAGGAGAAGTGGAAATGGAACAGATTATGTTGTTATAGCCTAAACTTTGTGCCAGGTATTTAAATTAAATAAGTAACTTTTCAATCAGTAGGGAAACTGGCAACCATAGCTCTACCAATATCACTTCTGGAATATTTTGTTTTTCATGTCTTTAGGAAAATTTCTTCATCTTCAAACTGGTATATAGTACAAGTATACTTCATGGTTTTTCATAATTAATAAAGAGAAAATTCTTCTCCAATAATCCAGAAAGACCAAAGAATAAATAGGTAACAGGTGTCAGGCTTTGTATTTGAGGAGAATGAAAACAAGTATCTTTAGTTTCCTTAGATACATATCTCCTACTACTTATTCTAACAATTAGGACCTTAGCTACCATCATTGTTAAATAAAGTTAATCTTTGGAATATTGGTTATACTATCCATTAAAGTATAATTCTTTATTATATTACCATGTGTATTGTAAGTACTTTTAAAATTTTGTTTTGAAACAGTGATTTATTATTTTGCATGACTCTGGGTCGCCTGGGTGGTCCTTGTGCTACAAACGGTGTTGGCTGTCACTCATGTGGCTGTTCTCAGACGGCGGCTGGGTGGGGCAGGAAAGTCCCGGATGGCTCTTTCACAAGTGCAGGGTCTTAGTGCTCCCTGTTGGCTGGCGTGCCTCTAATCTCCACCCGGCTTCTTCTCCGGGTGGTGTCTCATCTTCCAGGGCCTTTCTCTTTGGCCCTCAAGGGGATTTCTATTTCAATTTCTGGAGCTGTTTCCTGTGTAGCTTCCTCCTTTTCAGTACGTCTGCATTCCAGCTGCCCATTCTCCCAGAACTCTGATCTTTATCTCTTTAACTCTTTGAGACTGTTTTGCTATGTTTCGGTTTCCCTTTTTGCACTGCAGTCTAGAAAGTGCTGTCAGGCAGAGCGCTGTGGCCATTGTAGAGTCCATCTTGTTTGTTTCTTTTCTATCAAGAATCATAATCCTGTCCTGCCTACTGTCCAATGTCTAAGAACAGTATCTCCCTCGCCCACTTAAAAAAATTTTTTTTTCCTAATTGTTTACAGTGGAAGAGTAAGTTCATTCCACTTATTCCATCTAGGCTGAAAGTGGAAGTCCTATACCTTTTTATATGCCCATAGTGCCCAATTTTCTCATTTATTACTATTTGTTTTCTCAGTTTTTATTGCTGTGCTTTGTTTCCTACTTGTTTCTAACAATTAAAGAGCCTATTTTATTTTCTTGTTTCTCTTTCCCTTACAGTTCCCATTTTGGGGAATGCATTAATTTTACTTTTTCAGAACAATTTAACATTTATATATTATTCTTCCCCCTTCCCCACCTTTGTCTTAGTCTTAGATTTGCAATCGAATATATATCAATCCTTTTGCCAAAGGTTCTCCCATATCTCCTGGTTGGATAAAGCTCCTCCTGTGGTAGGTTCCCCAAGAAGGCCTCGTGTATAGTATTCCTTTGGTTCCTATGTTTTTATTTATTTATTAAATAAATTTATTTATTTATTTTTGGCTGCACTGGGTTGTCGTCGCTGCGCGCGGGCTTTCTCTAGTTGCAGCAATCGGGGGCTACTCTTCATTGTGGTGCGCGGGCTTCTCGTTGTGGTGGTTTCTCTTTGTTTCGGAGCACGGGCTCTAGGCGTGCGGGCTTCAGTAGTTGTGGCACATGGGCTCAGTAGTTGTGGCTCATGGGCTCTAGAGCACAGGCTCAGTAGTTGTGGCACATGGGCTTAGTTGCTCTGCGGCATGTGGGATCTTCCTGGACCAGGGCTTGAACCCATGTCCCCTTGCACTGGCAGGCGGATTCTTAACCACTGCGCCACCAGGGAAGTCCGGTTCCTATGTATTTAAAACTATTTTTCTATACCCTGGATACTCAAAGGACAGCTTGGCTGGATATGAAATCTTGAGTTTCTTAAAATGGTGTTCCATTGTTGCCTGGCTTTCTATATTGCTGTTTAGAAGTCTGATGCCAGTCATTATCTTCCTTTAAGTTACTTGATCTTTATCCTCGAGGGCTTTAGGATTTTTTTTTCCTTCATCTTTAAAAATCTCATAGTTTTACTAGGATAAGTCTCAGTGTTGCTCATTCCAGGTCCGTTTTCCCATGTACCTGGTGGGCCTTTTTAATATGTGTGTTCAGATCTTTTATTTTCAAAAAGTTTTCTAGGGTTATAATTTTAAATATTAGTTCTTATTCATTGTTTTATTTTTATTTCTTCAGGTACTCTTTATGTACATTGGATCTTTTTCTATCTTTCTTCCAACCATTTTCTGTCCTTTTGTAGTTCTTTATTAATCTCATTTCCATTCTCTTGGTTTTTTTCTTCTTTTTCTTCTATGCCCCTTATTAAAATTTTGTTTGAATATGTTCTCCTTTGGGAACATTATAATTTAGTCTTCAATTTCTGGTATGACTTTGATTTTTCTTTTATTTCTTTCCCAAGTTTAATCATCTCTTACTTCATTTCTTCATGTTTGTTGTCCATTTATATTTTTGGTTTTTGAATTTCAGATTCCAGATGTTTATTTCCTATCCCCAAATGCTTGAGTATTGTGTTATCGTTTTCTTCTGTTTGCTAGTTGTTTTGTTTGGGAAAATTGTATTTATTATAATGTTTTGGTTCTTATTTTCTTTTTTAGTCTTATTGTAGCTTTGTACAGGTGAAGATTACTTACCTATATGCATTTTGTAGGTAAAGTTAGTAGTTTGGGACAGTTTACAAGGTTCTTAAAGAAATTCAAGATTGTCATCTGTCAGTATAGCAAAGTGCCTTTTCTTTAATGGATGGCTTTTTGGAGTAAGGCATAGTGGGGAAGTGTTTTATTAAATTTTTTGTAGTTCTCTTTATCCTGCAGGATCATAAATTTCCCCTCTTGCTTCTCTTTCTTCACCATTCGTCTTCGAAGGAGACATCTTTGTTTTATCCTCTTCTTCCTCAGAAGTATTGCCTTTCTAGGACTGCCGTTTGGAGGCCCGTGCACTTTTAATTCTTTTCTCAGTAGTCAGTATTCTAATCTTCCAGGATTCTTCTCAGTATTTTTGTCCTCGAGGTAGACTGTCTGTGTCTCGAAGTGATTTTTCTTTGTTTCCTTTTTTCTCTTCCATGAGCTTCTGCTATACTCCCCCTCCCCACCCCTACCACTCTCTCTAGCAGTTTTGAGAGGGTGCTCACAAGACAGTGCTGCTGGATATAGGTGTTTTTTTTTCTACTTATAGGAATTTGAAGTGTGTGGTTTTTCTCTTCTAATTACACTGTAGGCCTGGGATCTGTGTAGTTTTACTTGTTTTTCTTGTCGATCTGTTTGCTTTTTTAGGGGATGTGAGGATTTGGGAAGAACTAATTCCTGACCTTTTTTATTTAGCATTTGGTTTAACTTAATGTACACTTTAAAAAAAAAATTTACTTATTTATTTGGCTGCATTGGGTCTTAGTTGTGGCACACAGGGTCTTCGTTGCGGCATGCGGACTCTTTCACTGAGACACGTGGGCCCTCTAGTTCTGGTGCGCAGGCTCCAGGGTGTGTGGGATCAGTAGTTACGGCACGTGGGCTCTCTAGTTGTGGTGCGCGGGCTCTAGAGGGTGTGCGCTCAGTAGTTGTGGCGCAAGGGCCTAGTTGCCCCTTGGCATGTGGGGTATTAGTTCCCTGACCAGGGATCAAACCCATGTCCCCTGCACTGGAAGGTGGATTCTTAACCACTGGATGACTAGGGAAGTCCCTAATGGTACACTTTAAATAAATAAAACTAGGAACTAATTTACTCATATATGGAAGATCCTCCCACTTACATTTAATACTCAAGTAAGACAATATAGATCTATTTTTCTTAGTTTGTATGTGTGAATTTTAGTGATTTTTACATCTAGGCAGAAATGAAACACCAAAACACGAAGCTTTTTGCTTTTCTTCTGAAATACGAAAGTCCTTCAGGATATTCAGAAAATAAACCTTGATAGTGTTCTTTATTGTTTGGAGAATGGTCATTTTGCATTATGATTGAATTTAGTCAAACATCCAATCAGTTGACTTTAGTCATTTCTCATCATAGATCTTTTATGTCTTTGCTAATTCTGCCTTCTGTTGGAAGCAATGCTGTCATTGAAATAATATGAAAATTTTCATATTCCTTTAATATGATTTCTTTAGAAAAGTTGTTTCTTTTCATTTATAGGAATGATATCTGTGGGGTAAGAACACTGACACTAATCTTAAAAACTTGATTGTCTTATACTGTTGCTGAAATCTTTTAAATAATCATAATAGTTCACATTTATTGAGGTATTAATATTTATCAAGGATAATGCTCTGTAAGAGTTTGATTAGCCTCTCAGTTTTTTAAATGAGAAGGTTGAGGCTAGGGTGATAAAGAAAATTGCCCACTAATGGCAGAGCTGGATTTGAACCTAGGTCTGTCTGGTGCCAAAGCCCATGATCTATTATGTGTTTGACACCTTCCGCTTTGGGCCCTGAAATTCGTCATTCTTTTACCATTTGTATGCAACATGATGATGTATATTTGCCTAGTGTTTTATTTTTTTAAAGTGCTTTCTAAAATTTATCATTTAATCTTCTGCCATCTTATACAGAATCTTAAGTCACATCTATATGATAATTGTTGATTTGATTTAATTATTTTTAGAAGCCATATAAAGGGAAAAAATACTGAGTCATTAAAAAAGTGAATAATTTAGAAAACTATCATATAGAGTGATGGGAAAGAGAAAGAGCTTATGAAAATTGTACAAAACATTAAAAAGTAAACAACATTTTCCTATGAATTACAGGAGATGTTATTTTCTGTAAATAAAATGTGTTAAAAAAGAATAATCAATAATTAAAAACAACAAAAACTCATTAAGAAAGTCAGGTATGCTGACATGGCTAGTCTCTACACAACATTTTAATAGTCTTGGAAAGCTTAACCTAGCAATTGATAAGAGAGAAGTCTAGAGGCAGACCCAAAGTTAATACACAGATACATTAAATACTTACTGTTAGCTCTTTTGTGAATTTCTTCCCTTCAGTACTGAAAAGTACTCTCTCATTTGACCAACGCACAATTTAAATGCTGGGAAGTATGGTGACTTTTTTCCTATTGTTATCTGTATCTTTCTGCTAATTGTGCCTTATCTAAGTACAGAAGTGATGTGAAGATCTGGAGTAAGCAGGAATATAATCTTAATGGCAAGTTATTAGTCTGTTTTTTTGCAGGATGAGCTGATCTCAGGATTTAGTATACCCAGTAGAATGAAAGTTTGTGAGAAGTGTGTGATGTTTATATGTCTAGTATTGGGTTACAGGCTTCAATTTAAAACACCCCATTAAGAAAGTTGGCATAAATTTTGCTTGGTTAGAAGAGGCTATAAACATTTACACCTTATCTTCATTGTGTTTTTTTAAAAAATGTTTGTTTATTTTATTTTATTTTTAAAAAATTAATTAATTAATTAATTAATTTTTGGCTGCATTGGGTCTTTGTTGCTGTGCGCGGGCTTTCTCTAGTTGCGGCGAGCGGGGGCTACTGTTTGTTGTGGTGCACAGACTTCTCATTGTGGTGGCTTCCCTTTGTTGAGGAGCGTGGGCTCTAGGGCATGTGGGCTTCAGTAGTTGGGGTGCTTGGGCTTCAGTAGTTGTGGCTCGCGGGCTCTAGAGCTCAAGCTCAGTAGCTGTGGCGCACGGGCTTAGTTGCTCCACGGCATGTGAGATCTTCCCGGACCAAGGATCAAACCCGTGTCCCCTGCATTGGCAGGCGGATTCTTAACCAGTGCGCCACTAGGGAAGCCCTTCATTGTGTTTTAACGAGAGTAGATTGATGGATTCCTTTTTGTGAATTTCTCCTTAGGCAGTGGTAACCAGTGTTGTTCCCAGATGTAGTTCTTGGTTCCCCTTCCTATTATTTGACAGTCCTCACGCCTTATGATCTCAGTGGCAGGTGTTACAAAAAGCATTTGGTTTACACTTAATCTTTTTTTGTTAAAAATAGTTATTTTTTAATCAAAGCTACTATTAGGTACATTATAATGCATTTCTTATGCAATAATCAGCCATATTTCCTGTTTTTATTTTAATGTATTCTAAGAAGGCACTGGGTGCTAGTTTCTTTTATAATTCTTTCTCCACAGGCTGCTTTATACCGCCTCAGTGGAGACTGGAATCCCTTACACATTGATCCTGACTTTGCTAACTTAGCAGGTGAGTTGCTAATAATGTGAGCCAATGAAAATATTAGCTCAGTTATCTAAATAATACTTAAAGACGTCGCTACTTATGACTGGAAGTTTGAGTAACATTTTAAAAATAGCCCTCTCCTAATATGTTTATGCAAAAGACATGGAAAGGTGGGAAGTAGTGTTCAGAAAATGGTGTACGTGAAATTCAGATTATGGTGGAAGGTAGCTCCTGCTAGTGCAAGGTCTAGGATAGGACCATGGGGATGGGTGTCTGAGTTATCATGAAGGTCAAGGCCATTGGAGGGGAGAGCAAAGAACTGAAAGGTTGAAGAAGGATCATCTACATACATGGATATTGAAATCACTGTGGATGATTTCATGGTTACAACCAAAGCGAAACAAAATAATTATTTGTGTCCCCAGATCTCTGACATTCCTTCCTTTTTTTTTTCGTTTTTTGTTTATTTCATAATTTTTTTCCCAGGAAGTATTATTTATAAAATATTTTCCATGTTTCTTAACACATTATTGACTGGAGATGTATTAACGCCATAGGCGTTAGTTTCTGCAAAAATCCCCCTGGTCAATAATGTGTTAAGATAGGTGGTATGAGTCAGGCTAATGCAGTTTAAAAATGTATTTTTGAAGTCCTGAATGAACTGTTCTTGGTTTTTAAACATGAAATGTGCCTTTATCTAACTAAATTCTCTCTCTCATTTTTAGGTTTTGACAAGCCCATATTACATGGATTATGTACATTTGGATTTTCTGCCAGGCATGTTTTACAGCAGTTTGCAGATAATGATGTGTCAAGATTCAAAGCAATTAAGGTATGTGTAAATTATTAATAATTTAACTACTTGTTCCTTTTTAGTTTTAGAGGAGTCTTAGTGACTTCACTTAAAAATAGGTACTATACCGAAGTTATTATTTTTATTATTTCATTGACTTGGCAATCAGCAAGTTCTCTTTTTGTAGCTCTAAATGCCTCTATTACACTTGCATCATGAAGGATATTATATACAGTTATACTTTTAACAGATTGATTTGATTGTTTTGTAAATTAATTAGGAGCATACATATATCAGCATATATGCCTTAACAAACTCAAGATTTACCTTTAAAAATTTATTTATTCATGTTTTACTGTTTTATAATTTGCCTTAATTTAATTGAAAATGTTAAGTGGCTGCATTTGAACTCTAATAAACATGCACCTATATCAGTATGTTGGTTGCATATTGATTTTAGTTTTGCACTTTTTTTTTTGTGGTCACTGTAAATTTCTTTATTTTTTGGCTGTATTGAGTCTTCCTTGCTGCGCGCAGGCTTTCTCTAGTTGTGGCGAGTGGGGGCTACTCTTCATTGTGGTGTGCGGGCTTCTCATTGCGGTGGCTTCTCTTGCTGCGGAGCACAGGCTCTAGGTGTGCGGGCTTCAGTAGTTATAGCACGCGGGCTCAGTAGTTGTGGCTCGTGGGCTCTAGAGCACAGGCTCAGTAGTTGTGGCACACGGGCTTAGTTGCTCCGCAGCATGTGGGATCTTCCTGGACCAGGACTCGAACCCGTGTCCCCTGCATTGGCAGGCGGATTCTTAACCACTGCACCACCAGGGAAGCCCTAGTTTTGCACTTTTAGTTTTCATCCATTATAAATTGCAAAGAAAACTGACTCTGCACAGTTTTGCATAAATCGAAAGACATACACTTAAAACAAAACAAAACAAAACTTTAAGGCAGTGTCAAATAGCTCCAAAAGCTCTTATCAGTTTGTACTCCATGCAGCAGTGGAAATTTATTTTCTGATGTCTTGCCTTTGATAACACTGATTATTCTCATTATTATAACTATTTTATAGTTATTATTATAATGATTTTAAAAACCAGCGAATAATATATACACAGAGCAAATAAAATAGTATAGAAAATTAAGAAATAAAAAATGTAATTATTCTGTCCTATACAACAACCCCAGGTCTTATTCCTCAGACTTAATTAGTGCTACTTTTTTTTTTTTAAATTAATTAATTTATTTATTTATTTATTTATGGCTGTGTTGGGTCTTCGTTTCTGTGTGAGGGCTTTCTCCAGTTACGGCAAGTGGGGGCCACTCTTCATCGCGGTGCGCAGGCCTCTCACTGTCGCGGCCTCTCCCGCTGCGGAGCACAGGCTCCAGACGCACAGGCTCCAGACGCACAGGCTCAGCAGTTGTGGCTCACGGGCCCAGTTGCTCCACGGCATGTGGGATCCTCCCAGACCAAGGCTCGAACCCGTGTACCCTGCATTAGCAGGCAGACTCTCAACCACTGCGCCACCAGGGAAGCCCCTAGTGCTACTTTTAACTGCTTCTCTTAAGTTGTTCTGGTAGTTACCTATATAACTCTACTTAATATGATTATTCTTCTGTGTTTTGATTCGTCAAGATTAAACTATTTATTGATTCTATATTTTGAAAGACAAAGAATTAACTTTTACTAAATATCTCTACTAATTTTATCATACTACTATTTTTATGAATTTAAGTATAGTCCAGTCTCTGTTTCTTCCTTTTATGCTCTCCAACCTTCCCCCCAAATACCACCCCCCTGCAAAGTGGAAAAGTTTCATATTAAAACATTCTTAACCCCAAAACACATTTTTTTGAAAGGTTCGTTTTGCAAAACCAGTATATCCAGGACAAACTCTACAAACTGAGATGTGGAAGGAAGGAAATAGAATCCATTTCCAAACCAAGGTATGGATAATGTAGTTAGAGGTACATTGTTTCGTTACCCTCTTCACTGTATCCTATAATTATGTTCCATCCTAGCATTCTTTTGGTTAATATTATGGATATGAGATAAAACTTAGAAAGTTTTTTTTAAAAAATCAGTGGTAACTTTTAATTGAAAATAAGATGCCTCCGTACCTTGTTTTTTATTTTCTGTTTTTTTTTTTTTTTTTTTACAGTCCAGGTCTTTTATTTTCTTTACCCCCATCATGCCATGAATTCATAGGGAGTGGGCTCCAGCAGTTCAGGCTTCTTTCCATTGGTTCTCACGAAGTGTGCTTCCCTGGGGGAGCAGGCTGGCGCTTCAGCTGAACCCAAGTACCTTTCTCTTTGGCTTCCTTCTTTTTCTGATCATTTTCCTTCACTCGTTTCAGGAAGCTATCTCAGCTCTTAGAGTGCGTAACATGCTCGATACACACATTAATTCTCTTGGCAAGAATCTTGCCCTTAGCTTGTATGTTTACAATGATGCCAACAGCATGCTGGGTAACATTGTAGACTCTCCCAGTTTCGCCATGGCAACATTTGTGGGGCATTCCTTTTTGAACAGTGCCCGTTCCCTTGATATCTACAATATCACCTTTCTTGTAGATTTGCATGTGTGTGGCCAAAGGAGCAGCTCCATGTTTTCTAAAAGGCCTAGAGAACATGTAGCGGGTGCCCCTCCTCTTTCTCTTTGTGTTGGTCATTTTGGCGAATTACTGGAAGATGGAGGTTCTGGCCGAAAAGAAGCTATTTTCTGTTTTTTATTCTCAGCTAAATTGGTGCCTGTCTACATAGCATTTCTGAAAACCCAACCAACCATATCTTTTTGGCTCAACCCATCATTCAAGTTGTTGTCAGAATATAATCTTCAGAAAATTAAAGGCATGACTCTCAGACAGATATAAAATGAAAATGTGACACAAATTAACATCTTATGTCACAGAGTCTGGGCTTAATTAATAGTAAGTAACAAGACAGAGTATATCTCCCTATAGAGTTAAGTAATTTTGGGGTGAGGCTGTTAGCAGTGCTCCAGTAAAATACTAAAAGGACATGCAATCAGCCTTTTATAAGTTTTTTACAGATTATTTTTGTTAATACAGTTGACCAGGGTGACACTTTTTGGCCTGATCATTTGTACTACATTGATGGTTTGTGTCGAGCAGTTTAAATACCACCACCAACAATAATAACAGCTTAAAGTTGTCGAGTACCTATAAGCAGGCTATCCCATTATTTCTACTATGCGTAACAGCTCTACATTTAATTTAGGAAAATCTAGGTTCAGGTCTCCTAAATAACTTGCTCATGGTCACATAGAAAGTGGTGGAGCTGGGATAGACACCCAGGTCTGCCTGGCTCAAGGCTTACTTCCTAGGCCCTAACTTTTTTTTTTTTTTTTTTTTTACTGTATCATGATTTCTTTCATAAATATAAATAACTTTGCAGAACTCTTCTTTGTATGGCTGCCTTCTCCTTATTACTTCCTGCTGCTTGCAGTATCATTTTCCTGCTTCATGTATGCACACTATTTCACTTTGCAAATTTCTTTTGTCTTTTCGGCTTCAGAGGAAGCTCTACCTTGTCCTCAGAGGCAGTCCCTTACTACTCCCCTTTCCCTCATCCATATAAAAACACATACTGGCTTTCTCTGAAATCCTCCTACAATTAATGTTGGTGCCACATATTCTGGGACCCTCTTATTTTCTAATTATTTCACCTACGTTTATTCTATTTATTTATTTACTTTTAACATCTTTATTGGAGTATAATTGCTTTACAATAGTGTGTTAGTTTCTGCTGTATAACAAAGTGAATCAGCTATACATAAATATATATCCCCATATACCCTCCCTCTTGCGTCTCCCTCCCACCCTCCCTATCCCACCCCTCTAGGTGGACACAAAGCACCAAGCTGATCTCCCTGTGCTATGTGGCTGCTTCCCACTAGCTATCTATTTCACATTTGGTAGTGTATATGTGTCCATGCCACTCTCTCACTTCATCCCAGCTTACCCTTCCCTCTCCCCGTGTCCTCAAGTCCATTCTCTACATCTGCATCTTTATCCCTGTCCTGCCCCTACATTCTTCAGAACCATTTTTTTTTTTTTAGATCCCATATATATGTATCAGCATACAGTATTTGTTTTTCTCTGACATACTTCACTCTGTATGACAGTCTCTAGGTCCATCCACCTCACTACAAATAACTCAATTCCATTTCTTTTTATGGCTGAGTAATATTCCATTGTATATATGTGCCACATCTTCTTTATCCATTCATCTGTCGATGGACACTTAGGTCGCTTCCACGTCCTGGCTATTGTAAATAGTGCTGCAGTGAACATTGTGGTACATGACTCTTTTTGAATTATGGTTTTCTCAGGGTATATGCCCAGTAGTGGGATCGCTGAGTCGTATGGTAGTTCTATTTTTAGTTTTTTAAGGAACCTCCATACTGTTCTCCATAGTGGCTGTATCAATTTACATTCCCACCAACAGGGCAAGAGGGTTCCCTTTTCTCCACACCCTCTCCAGCATTTATTGTTTGTAGATTTTTTGATGATAGCCATTCTGACCAGTGTGAGGGGATACCTCATTGTAGTTTTTGATTAGCATTTCTCTAATGATTAGTGATGTTGAGCATCCTTTCATGTGCTTGTTGGCAATCTGTATATATTATTTAGAGAAATGTCTATTTAGGTCTTCTGCCCATTTTTGGATTGGGTTGTTTGTTTTTTTGATGTTGAGCTGCAGGAGCTGCCTGTACATTTTGGAGATTAATCCTTTATCAGTTGCTTTGTTTGCAAATATTTTCTCCCACTCTGAGGTTTGTCTTTTCGTCTTGTTTATGGTTTCCTTTGCTGTGCAAAAGCTTTTAAGTTTCATTAGGTCCCATTTGTTTATTCCTGTTTTTATTTCCATTACTCTAGGAGGTAGGTCAAAAAGGATCTTGCTGTGATTTATGTCATAGAGTGGTCTGCCTATGTTTGCCTCTAAGAGTTGTATAGTGTCTGGCCTTACATTTAGGTCTTTAATCCATTTTGAGTTTCTTTTTGTGTATGGTGTTAGGGAGTGTTCTAATTTCCTTCTTTTACATGTAGCTGTCCAGTTTTCCCAGCACCACTTATTGAAGAGGCTGTCTTTTCTCCATTGTATATTCTTGCCTCCTTTATCAACGATAAGGTGACCATACGTGTGTGGGTTTGTCTCTGGGCTTTCTATCCTGTTCCATTGATCTATATTTCTGTTTTTGTGCCAGTACCATACTGTCTTGATTACTGTAGCTTTGTAGTATAGTCTGAAGTCAGGGAGCCTTGTTCCTCCAGCTCCGTTTTTCTTTCTCAAGATTGCCTTGGCTATTCAGGGTCTTTTGTGTTTCCATATAAATTGTGAAATTTTTTGTTCTAGTTCTGTGAAAAATGCCATTGGCAGTTTGATAGGGATTGCACTGAATCTGTAGATTGCTTTGGGTAGTATAGTCATTTTCCCAGTATTGATTCATCCAATCCAAGAACATGTTATATCTCTCCATCTGTTTGTATTATCTTTAATTTCTTTCATCAGTATACTGTAGTTTTCTGCATGCAGGTCTTGTGTCTCCTTAGGTAGGTTTATTCCTAGGTATTTTATTCTTTTTGTTGTAATGGTAGATGGGAGTGTTTCCTTAATTTCTCTTTCAGCTTTTTCATCATTAGTGTATAGGAATGCAAGAGATTTCTGTGCATTAATTTTATATCCTGCTACTTTACCAAATTCCTTGATTAGCTCTAGTAGTTTTCTGGTAGCATCTTTGGGATTCTCTGTGTATAGTATCATGTCATCTGCAAACAGTGACAGTTTTACTTCTTCTTTTCCGATTTGGATTCCTTTTATTTCTTTTTCTTCTCTGATTGCTGTGGCTAAAACTTCCAAAACTATGTTGGAAAATAGTGGTGAGAGAAGGCAACCTTGTCTTGTTCCTGATCTTAGTGGAAATGGTTTCAGTTTTCCACCATTGAGAATGATGTTGGCTGTGGGTTTGTCATATATGGCCTTTATTATGTTGAGGTAAGTTCCCTCTATGCCTAGTTTCTGGAGAGCTTTTTTCATAAATGGGTGTTGAATTTTGTCACAAGCTTTTTCTGCATCTATTTAGATGATCATATGGTTTTTCTCCTTCAATTTGTTAATATGGTTTATCCCATTGATTGATTTGCATATATTGAAGAATCCTTGCATTACTGGGATAAACCCCACTCGATCGTGGTGTATTATCCTTTTAATGTGCTGCTGGATTCTGTTTGCCAGTATTTTGTTGAGGATTTTTGCATCTGTGTTCATCAGTGATATTGGTCTGTTGTTTTCTTTCTTTGTGACATCTTTGTCTGGTTTTGGTATCAGGGTGATGGTGGCCTCATAGAATGAGTTTGGGAGTGTTCCTACCTCTGCTATATTTTGGAAGAGTTTGAGAAGGATAGGTATTAGCTCTTCTCTAAATGTTGGATAGAATTCGCCTGTGAATCGTTTTTGCTCATAGTCTACAGCTGAACTCTTGTGTCAACAGTAAATATTCCAGCAGAAGGAGTGGGGGTTTGATCATTTTACTGCTTTCTGCAGGGCAGACTCTGTGGGCTCATGGCAACATCGAATCTTCAGTGACCCCAGTTGTCACACCCAGGAGTCGGTTTCTCTCTAATCCTTTTCAGAGCTATGAATAGCAGGGAAACATGATTTATAGACCAAGAGGCATTTTAATCATGGGATTTGTGAGCATTTCATATTCCCTTCCTCATGATGGATACACTGCCCATCCTTTGGAAGAGACACTAAGATGTTGGTCAGATCCTGTTAACCTCATTTACTTCCATGAATTCATGTCAAGTGTATTAGGTTCATGCAGGAGATTTTCAAAACCCTACCAAATGGGTTTAGAGGAAGATGGGGCTAACTTCAGATTACTTCTTTAGGCCAGAGGTTTTCCTAGGCACCAGTAATCATCTGATTCTGCTTTCTAAGGCTGCTTGCTTTACTTACAATTCATACGTAGAAGCTAAGTCCCTGATGGAAAGGTGTTCTTTACAGTTGTGGGTTTTACCTCAATCTCTGGGCTCCTTTAAAAATAAACTTCGAATATTCTTCTCAACCCTAGTTATTTGAACTCTCTGAGTCTCAGCTCAGTTTATTAACATTCTTAATTTGCAGTGGATCTGTATGTCTTATGTCCTTAATACATTGCTTCACACAGGGACACCAGCTCAGGAAGATTTCGTCTGTTGCAAATTTATGAGGAAGTTGAATATTTATTTTTGGTACTTTTTCACCACCTCCCCAACATCTACCTCCTGACCAGATACCATTTCTTCTTTTTCCTGTCTCTACATTTCCAATCCCATTCAAAAATGGCCCAATCCTCAGCCTGTTTTCCCCTAGTCCTTGCTAAAACAATGGCTGATGATGGTTTAAATTAAGGCACCACTTCTCATGAGGTTCCTTGTATTTTAATAAAAATCTTTGAGGGGTAAATATTCAAAGTACTACTTCTCTATGGTTAAATTTTAGGCAGTGTAAAAAACAGTTTTAGATGGAGATGAAGGGAGTTGGGTGGATTACACAGGACATGGGATGAACAGGGCTGTCACTTTTGTTCAGTTACATGAACATGGTGACAGGCAAACATAAATGCAGAGATGGCATTTCTATGCTGGTATGGGGAAAAAGAAGAGAGGCCACTGGTCAGGACATTGTTTGGCCTAGGGAGGAAGAAGATCGAGTACTTTGGTAATTTATTTAAGCTTTTGTTTTTTTGCGGGTTAGGGGAGCAAGTAGGGGAGCTCATACTTGAAGCCGAATCCGGCATCTGTACCCTAACACCGAATTAAATCTCAAGACAGAGTTTTGGGTGAAGTAGAAAAGAATAGCTTTATTGCTTTGCCAGGCAAAGGGGGCTAGAGCAGGCAATTGCCCTCAAAACTCTGTGTCCCTGACCCGGAGAGGGTTGTGAGGAGTTTTATAGTAATCGTTCAGAGAGGAGGGTGTGATCAGCTCATGGACATTCCTCTGATTGGTTGGTGGTGAGGTAAGTGGGAGTCAGCATCATCAACCTTACGGTTCCAACTGGTTCTGGGGTTTGTGTGTTTGTGGGTAGCACACCGTTGACTTCTCCCCCCTGGTGGGGCTTTCAGTATCTGCAAAACAGCTCAAAGATATTGTTATGTGTATCCCTTGAGGGGGAACCAGGACCCTGCCCCAAGGCTGCAGTATTGTTTCTTTTGACTATTCCTCCCTTGTCTGCATCCCCTCCCTTCCCTAATCAGCAACTATTTGAACCTTCTCGTTGGAACTCAGGGAAGGTCATGGAGGCTGAACGAAGCCTATTTCCTGTAATCAAGAAATGGGGGACACCGATATAGGCTTTTGTGCCCAGGAACCCCACAGGGTCCTGCTAGGGATCATACTCAGTGCAAGGAGATGTGGAAAATCCAGAGATAAGGAATCTTGGCCTCTACTTTACAAGGGATCCTACTCTATGTTGTGGGGGAAATCAGACACATTCATGAAGAGTCTGCCCGAGTGGAGAATGGGAAAAGAGTTATCACAGAGGTACAACTAGCATGCTGGGAAAATGCTGGGTCCATTCTCACTGGGATATCTGGAAGGGCTTCCTGTAGAAAGTGGGATTTTAATTGAACTTTGAAAAATTATACTTTTGAAAGAAATGACTTGAGTAAGCGCCTGTCCTCTGATGGAGGGAGGGAAGTCTGGCCTAGTTGAGTGGAGGCGAGAAGGTGAGTGTTATGCTTAGTCTGGAAAACTCAGCAGGGTCTTCAATCCTAGGGCTGTGAATGTTCGGTTGAATATTTTAGGTTTTATTCTTCTCGCATTGAGAAGCCATTTAAGATTTGAGCAGGGGAATAATATTCTTAAAGAAAATAACTATGACCAGGATGAATTGAAGGGAGGGAGGAACGACATACTCATTTGTCTACAATTTGGGGAAGAGAGGAAGATTATCTCTAATTCATTAGATGTGCATTGTATCAGCGGGAGCAAAATAAGCAGCATATCTTGATACATAAATCCTCCTCCCATATATGCATTCTTTTTCACCAGGGAGCAAGTATTTGGCAGCCAAGTTATCTTTAAAGTAATAATAAGGAAGCTATTTGGAATAAGTGTTTCAGAACCATTTGTTACTTTGCACAGACCTATGAGCAAATAGGATTGAGCTAAAGCATTTACAGTGGTATGTGGTTCTGCAGGGGCTGCCACACTATTATATATACTTTTATCTTGGCTAAACTCTAGCTGTTGCCACTGCTATTACTCAAAGAACTGAAGTGTCAACAAGCTAATCAAAATAGCAAAGTGGGAGTCAAGAGTTTTTCCGCCTGTTTCTTAAAGTCTTAGGAAGATTGTTTCCTTTTTATTCCCTATATTCAGAACATAAAAGCCTCCCAGACATCTCATCTTTACTAGGTCAAACATTTCAAAAGGCAGTGGGATTATTTTCCAGTTGCTTTTCAGTTTAAGGCAAGTGTTTTAGGGGCTTCCAAAGCCTCCCTCCTGAATCAATTTATGAAAAAAAAAATGAAGTAAAGGCATTATTAACCCAACTACATTGTCTTGGTATAAAAGTCCTAACATAGCATAGTGGGAAAAGGTTCTGAATCATGACCTAAGTGATCTGAGTTCTAGACCCAGTTTTGTGAATGCATAGCTTGATGGTTTTGTCAAGTGTCATATTTAACAGGGAGGGATTAGAATTTTTCTGTATGGTTTCTGTACTATTCAGTAGTATTGTTCACAATGATTTTTGCCTAAGGAGTCTAGAAAATGGAGAGACACATGATAATGTTGCAGGAAGAGGGACCTCTTCCAGGGCCCAAGAGTGGGCTCTTGTCTACCACTCAGAAATGAATTTTCTGAGGAGACACACGTGCTGACAATGCAAGAGACTTTATTAGGAAGGGGTGTCCGGGCGGAGAGCAGCAGGGTAAGGGAACCCAGGAGAACTGCTCTGCCATGTGGCTCACAGTCTCAGGTTTTATGGTAATGGGGTTAGTTTCCGGGTTGTCTCTGGCCGATCATTCTGCCTCAGGATCCTTTCTGGTGGTGCACACATTGCTCAGCTAAGATAGGTTCCAGCGAGAAGGATTCTGGGAGGTTGGTAGGGCATATGGACTGGAGTCTCCTCTCTCCTTTTGACCTTTCCTGAATTCTTCCGGTTGGTGGTAGTTTGTTAGTTCCGCGTTCCTTACCAGGACCTCCTGTTGTAAGATAACTCGTGCAAGTGGTTACTATCGGGCCTGGTCAGGGCAGGCGGTTTTGGGCAGTGGTTTCCCTAAAAATAAGATGGTGGTCAACAATTTTGGGTGGAAGTGATGTGTGTTACTTTTGGGCCAGAACTCACACTGCCAGTGTGAGGCTCCAGAATTCTTTCTCTCTACAAAGATGACTGAGAGAGGTGGCTTCGTCAAGCTGGGGGCAGGAATAAGGAGAGCGGAGAGCAGAACGCCTAGCCAGCCCACGTGCAGCCCATGCACAGGGAGCGGGAAATGAACCTTTGTTGTTTTAAACCCCTGAGATTTGGAGGAATTATTTGTGACAATAAAATGTCAAGCCTATTCTTGATTGATACGGTCTTCAAAGAGTATCACTGGGATGCATAGGGAAAGCCCCATGGATATGGAAGATCCTTCTTTTTCCTAAATTAAAGTTTAAGTGTTCTATACATAAATGTCAAAGCTGTTTTGAGGGGAATTGTTTCCTATCATTGGAAATACTGAAATATGGACTGGGCAACCTCTTGAAGGCAGTGCTGTAGAAATTGAAGGCAGTTGTGTGATATAATAGGAAATAGATATTTGGTCTTCAATGTTTCTGGCACAGAGCTGCTAAAACCCTTGGAATTTCCTAAGTGCTGAGAGCAATAAAGGTGTCTAAGGACGGAGGCTGGTTGCTAGTGGAGCCAACCAAGTGATTAGAGGGTTGGAACTTTCATTCCCACCCCTCTGAAGAGGTCAGAGGGGCTGGAGGTTGAATCATTCACCAAAGGCAAATGATTTAATCAATCATGCTTATGTTAATAAGCCTCCATAAAAACCCAAAAGGAGGGGGTTTGGATTGCTTCTGAGTCAGTGAACATGTGGAGATATGAGGAGAGTAGCATGCTCAGAGACCATGAAAGATTTAGACACTTTCCCTATGCCTTACCTTATGCATCTCTTCCATCTGGCTATTCCTGAGTCTATATATATATAAAACTTGTAATATGTAGTAAGTAAAATGGTTATCTAGTAAGTAAAGTGTTTCTCTGAGTTCTGTGAACCCGCTTTGTGTGAATGGATTAATCAAGCCGAAAGCAACATCTGGTTGGTCAGAAGCAAGGATGGAAACGTGCATTATTTGCTACTGGTGTCTGAGTGTGTGTGTGTGTGTGTGTGTGTGTGTGGTAGGAGCAGTCTTGTAGGACTGAGCCCTTAATCTGTGGAATCTGACGCTATCTTTGTGTAAATAGTGTCAGAATTGAGCTGCGTTTGTACAACACTCAGGTGGTGTCTGATAATGGCTTGGTGATACGGGGAACCCCCTGTCCCTCCACATTGGACTTGGTACTACAGCTGACTCTTGAACAACGTGGGTTTGAACTGCGTGGGTCCACTTATGGGTGGATTTATTTCAGTAAATACACATCCTTAGATTCAACCAAATGTGAATCAAAATTTCTATCCATGGTTGGTTAAGTCTGCGTATGCGAAACTTGTGGATAAGGAGGGCTGACTATATTATGCCATTGTACATAAGGGACTTGAGCATCTGTGGATTTTGGTGTCTGCAGGGGCTCCTGGAACCAATCCCCTGAGGTTACTGAGAAACGGCTATAGAATCTTAGGTTGGAACAGAGAAGTTCATGGTCCATTTGAGGTTAAAAGTATTCAGAGTTACAGCTCCTGAGGGTAACTGTTGCGCCTCACCTTTGTGCAGCTTGTATGGTTTATGAAGTGTTTTCTCCAGTGTTAACTTACTTGCTCTTCCGTGGATAGCAAAATGTTTCTTGACTGTACCTTTCATAGTGACTTGACAGGTGCTAAGAAAAATTTGTTTGGAGAAGCAAGCTAATTTTTTACCTGAATCCCATAGCTATTCTGATAGATGAGTGGTGATATCTCATTATGGTTTTCATTTTCATTTTCCTAATGGCTAGTGATATGAAACATCATTTCATGTGCTTATTTGCGATTTGTATATCCTTTTCAGTGAAGCATTTCTTCATATCTCTTGTCCATTTTCTAATCAAATTGTTTATTTTCTTACTGTTGAGTTTGAGCGTTCTTTATATGTTATAGACTTACTTCTTTGTTGGCTATGTAGTTTGTAAATATTTTCTCCCAGTCTCTAGCTTGACTTCTTATACTCTTAAAAGAATCTTTCACGTACCAAATGATTTTAGTTTTGATAATGTCTAGTTTACCTATTTTTCCTTTTATGGTTCATCTCATTCCTGGTTTATTGCAATAGGCCCACTGTTCTCTCTGATTCTGACCTTGCCTCCCAAAAGTCTGTTCTTAACAAAGCAATTAGAGTGATCTTTTAACATGTAATTTCTCATTTAAAACTCTCCAAGCTTCCCATGTCACTCAGAGTAAAAGCCAAAGTTTGAGCAGTAGCCTCTAAAACCCTATATAATTTGGTTCCTCATTATCCCTCTGACTTCCCCTCTTACCACTCTCTCCCTCCCTCAGCCACACTGGCTTTCTTCCTGGTATTCAAACAGGCCAGGCAACCCCTGACCCAGACTCCAGTCTCTTTTTGCCTGAAAAATGTAACCTTGGCTCTAAGCTCCCTTATTGCCCTCAGGTACTACTGAGATGAGGCCCTTTTAGTGAAGCCTTCCATGATCTCCCATTCAGCATAGAAATTGCCCTATTTCCTATAGTCCCATATCCAGTTGCTTGTTTTCTTTTTCATCATGGTACTTGCAAATATCTAACCTACTAGGTATTTTACTTATTTAAAAAAAATGGTCTATCTTCTCCTCTAGAATTAAGCTCCTTGAGAGAAACTCTTTGCATCTCTTTTGTTCTTAAATGTTCAAGTACAGAATCTAGAGAGCCTGGCACATAGTAGGGGCTAAATAACGGTTTCTATAATGAAGAATGGACAGAGAAATGAAGGAATGACAAAAGTATGTCCCAACCTAGCTGGGGCTTGCTGTGATGAACCCATTGGCTCTAGGTTGGAGAACCTGAGCTGGTACGTTTGGAATCATCTTTCCTTTTCTGAGGAGAGGTTCATTTCTTTCAGAAATTCAGGGTCTAAGAAAGATGCCTTAAGAATCATCCTCCTTGGAATGACGGCATTAGAACTTCTAATGAAAGTTCAGCTCCTAAGGAAGTGGTGATTATCACCGGTTGTTAATACTCTTTGTTGAATGGTTGGTGAGGAGCATTGTGGTTCCTCATCATTATGGATGGAGGGACCAAGGTGACAGTACGTGAGCTCACTGATCAATCTTAACTTCATTAAAAACTGGACAACTTTTTGTACTTACTGTTGCAAAGCAATAGGAAGGTACACAGCATCACTTATAAAATAATCTTGTAGTAACATGAAATCGAATCTAAATCTAATTAATTCTCTAGCTATAACTACCTGTTTATAAGGAAATAGAGGTAATAGGGAACATCTTAAATGACATCACAGGGATACAATCAACAGACTCCTGTGGACAATTCTACAGGATAAATTACTTAGTTTCTTCAATAAATCGGTGCCAAATCAAAGGGAGGGAGAACTGTTGTAGACTAAAAGACACATGGACATATTGCAAGGCGTGGACCTTCTTTAGATCTTGATTTCAATAGATCATGTATAAAAAAGACATTTAAACACATTTGGAGGCAATTGAGTATGGCTTAGTTATTGTGGTAAAAGAAATGATGATTAAATTTGTTGGGTGAGATAATGATGTTATGTTAGAAACAAGTTTTTATCTGTTGGAGGTAAATACTGTGGCATGTAAGGAGAAATGACATAATGTCTGAGATTTACAATAAAAAACAGCACTTCCCCCACCCTCCCCAAACTCCTAAACCAAAATAAATACACAAAAAACTAAAAGTGTGCGAGTGAGTGAGTGTGTTTGTGTGTGTGTGTGTAGCAGAAGAAGAATGGCAGACTTTTGATCATTGTTGCAACTGGGTGATGGGTAAGTGGTGCTGCATTCCTTTTATATCATTCTCTTTACTTTGTGTATGTTTGAAAATTTCTAGCACAAAAAAATTAAGAAAAAAACTCCTCCTTGCCCCTTCTTTTCTAGGGATTCTCCAAGAAGCAGGAAGATTGAATCTCATCAGCAAACCCTCACAAGGCTGAAGTTGTCCTCTCTTCACTCTCCCGCTGCCTGAAACCTTAAGTCATTCTGCAGTGCCCTTTCAAATTGGGACCCGCCTCTGTCCATGTGGTATGTCTAATGAAAGCAGTGACTTCTGGGAGGCTACCTCATCCTGTGCACCAATCTTCCCACTGGATCCTGGCCACTACCTCAAAATGAGGTGTCTCTAATTCTAGAGTGGAATCAGGAGGATCCAGATGCATTGCCACTTATAACTGGTATAAATTACAGCCCACAAGCAGAGGTGTGCAAGAAATAGTACGAAAATTTTTTTATAACTGCACGTAATTTGTATTTTAAGCCTTGATCCTGCTGGTGTCCTGTTTGGATTTCCGCCATCCCTATTTGGAAGTCATACGGGGCCAAGGTTTTGAGGGAGTGGGTGGAAGCATGATCATTGTTGACTGGAGCCCACAGTTGTAAGTGTAGATGCCCATCAGCTCGGGGGCCATGCCTCCTTTAGGTTTGGTGGCTCCTGTGCCATGCGTGGGACAGGTTGCCATGATTCTGCTTGTATGCACACTATAGCCATCTCCTTTTGGAATTTTTCTCCATTTACCCCTCCAGCCACACTTGAGAGGCCTTTTCTCCTCCAGGATTTACAGACATCTCTCTCTGACTTAATTAGCACATTTCAACACTCCAGTAGGGAAACAAGACAGTACCTAATTTCAAAAACCTGCTTCTGTTATGTTTCTGCTCAAGTATCCTCTCTTTTCCATGGAGTTTGCGATTTTAGAAATAAAAGCCAAGATGATCAGCATGTTATTTCTGCTATGCCCTGCCGGGCTCTTCCACTGGCCAGTGAACATGGGTCTGCTACCCACTTGAATGCAGAAGGGAAAGGGTGAAATAAAGGAAGAAAAGGAAAAAAATGAACAGGAACAGATTAACATCTCAAAGTATCCTGCCACATTTGAAAGATGTGAGAGTTGAATTCATGGGAAAGGTTCTGCTGGGAAAAAGGAGTTGTTCTTGAAAATGGGGTCTGTGCTGTTGCAGAGACTGTTGAACCTAGGTCCACAGAATGCTCTGATGTCATCACTGAGGTTAGAGAATTCTGCTGTAGGCCTGGCAACCTTTGAAACTTAACAGCCCTGGTGAGCACTAGGCAGTACTGCTTGTTCACTAAGTGGTCCAAGTTGTTCAGCCATTTAGGAGACTTGACTATTTTTATTTGTATTGAATCATTTCAACGGATTTCCCAAAAGCCAAGGAGGGCCAACCTGTAGGGAAGAGGAGGAGTTGGACGTGAGGCATCTTCTGAGGGAATCTTCCAGTTGGTACGATGAGACGGCGACAAAAGAGGAAACATCTGGAAAGTGAAGAGTCCCAGGAAACTGCCGAGAAGGGAGGAGGTATGTGGGGGGCAACTTGTCTGGGGCACATGGGTTTCTGCCAAACTGAGCCTTCTCTAGGAAGGGGGGTACTGAGAACGTGTCACCTGTGAAACAGGGTGCGAGAGACCTTGTCTCACTGATGCTGCCGTATCCACGCGGAGGGTCCCTGTGGTGTGAGACGGCACAGAACGGCCAGGTGCCCCTGGGAGATGGGAGGTCAGCTCCGCTGGTCTGAGGACCCTCTCCTGGGGCTGCCGGGCCTGGAGCTTTGTCGGACTCACAGCAGGCTGCATCCTGCTTGCACAGACCTAGAGGTGCAGCTTTTCTCAGTCCCCGAGTTCTCTCTTATTCTCTTTGATCTTCCCCTGGGGTCATGAGGTGGGGGTGTGAAGGATGCAAGGATGCTGAGAGAGACCCATGAGCTGCTTGGCCCCTTTTGCCAAAGTGGAAAGAGAAGCCCCATGAGTTGAAGGCCTTGTTGAAAAGTATCTTGAGAAGTGGAATGCAGTTCGAAAGGAGATTGTTTGTCTAGGGATGGTGTCATTGAAGGCAAGGAGGTTTTATTCCTTCGACAGGAAGAATTTCCCAAAGGAGATCAAGGGAAGGGAAGGGCTTTCCAGAGACTGAGCCCGCATGGGCGGGGGTGAGAGATGTCCTCAGGGTCCTGCGGGGAGCTCTGAGAGCCACGGGCCACCTGGTGCCTGCGTGCCTTAAACCTTAAACGTAGGCGAGTAGCTTGCCCTGGGAGAGGGGTGGCCACGTGAGGAAGTGGGGGCAGAGTGGAGCCTACCCCAGACTTCCAGCTGGAGGCCTCTGCCCCAGATTAGAGCCCAGTAGCTCCTACCAGGCCTAGGGTCCTGGAGACTAGGATGGGCCCTGGGAGTGGAGGTCTAGACAGCAGGCAGATTTTCAGGCAGTGGCTGGGACAGGCTGGGGAAGGCAATGACTGCCCCTGTCTCACCATTCAGAATATTTTTCTCTATATTCCAGTGTGTGTGTGTGTGTGAGTGTGAGTGTGTGTGTGTGTGTGTGGTAGTGGAGAGAAGAGCGGGATGAATGGGGGTAGAGTGCTCATCAGATATAAAGTCTGCATGGTAAAGTTCTTGTCACCCTGCCTGGAGCTGGGTGACACTCGGTGTATGTAAGAGTGTGTACAGAATTCTTGTTAGGGGTGTTTTATGAGGCAGTAACTCATACACCCATGTACACTCTGATACAGCAAATATATCACACACCCCACATATAACTTCCTTATTAAACCACACACAGCACATGTAGGTATATACACGCATCACTCCTGTACTACGTTCTCATACAACCCACCTGTGTCACAATCCTCTCCTCCAACACCAAACGCTGGAGATGAGATATGTATATAGACACACACACTATATATATATGACACACACACTATATATATATGTATCTCCTCAACTCTCGCAAACACAGCTAACTTCAGCTATCTCTAAATACCTCTGTAAGAACCAGTCACATGTCATACACACCACACTTCTAACACATTCTTTAGTGATGCCAGACCCGCTTTGTACAAACCACAGTAAAGCACAGTCTCACTAACCCATGTCAGGGTTGCCAGATAAAATACGGGCTGTCCAGTTAAATTTGAATTCCAGATAAACAACAAGTAATTTTTCAGTATGAGTATGTCCCAAATATTGTATAGGCCATACTTACACGAAAAATAAGTAAGACCAAATACTGCATGGGAATACTTACACTACAAAATTATTCTGGGTTTATCTGAAATTGAAATTTAACCGGGTGCCCTGTATTTTTGTTTGCTAAGTCTGGCAACCCTTATATACTTACCGCCAGCTGATGTGTTATGTATTTATTGTATTGTTGTTTAGTGTTTGTCTTCCTCTACTAGAATGTGCAGCCTTACCAGAGACTAGAACAATGGAAGAGTGCCGGATACATAGGAGTAGCTGCTTACTGAACCTTGGTGAATGAATGAATGAACACACACCATAAATACAAGCCACACCGTGTGATGAGGAAAAGTTACATGTCCCAGAATTCCTGACTTGTGAACAGAAATCATGCACACAGAGGCCACAGATACAGATACACCCATCTGCACTGTGCTCCCCACGCCAACCCCACACTTACCACAGACTTAAGTGATAGACATCACTCACTCTTCACACATACTCACAGTCACCACCTAGGCCCACATTACCCACAAGACACTGACAGAATAAGTATTGATTTTAATTAAATACTGGAGTATCCACTGGGAACCACACTCTCAACTGTGTGTATTCACTGCACCTGACACATGTCAGACCGTCAGTAAATATTTGTGGACAGAGGATTGAGGAACCCACCCTGAGCCTTTCATTCCTCCCTCAGGAATCTCGAAGTCACAAGAGGATCCCCCTCAGCTTGGATCTCCTGTGGTGGCCCAAGGCTGCAGCCCAGGGGCAGGGGAGGTCCCCTCTGCCTCTGAATACTTCTGTGCTTCTTCTCCACGCAAGCTCATCCGTGGTGGTAAGGGCGCGGGGCTCCTCAGGTGAGGGGCTGCTTGGCTGGGAGGCAGGAGGCACACAGATCCCAGGGAGGCTGAGAGGAAACCCAGGGTCAACAGAGGGGCTGAGGGCTCTGTGGAGGAGCCTGAGCAGGATGGCTGAGCTGTACGAGGGCGTGGATCTCAGCTGAGTCTGGGGGCGTGTGAATCCTGGTACCACCATGGTGGGGAAGTTAAGGAGCAGGGGCCGGAAAGGTCTGGGCTTGAGGTGGAGGGCAGAGGGACCAGATTAAGCATCTTCAGAGGAAAATGTAGGGTTTGCCTTTGCCTTTGCTTCCTGAGAAGGACAGAGTTCTTCATCATAGACCTCCAGCCTGAGAGCAGGACCATCCAGCTGAGGTCCACCCAGCTCACACATACATCCGCTCTCCAGGCACAGCCATTCTCAGTGCACACGTAAACCCCAAGCACGTGATCCACAGTGCTCCTCTCCTACACCCCCATTCCACAAGTAATGCACCACCGATATTCCCAAACTCACACTCCTCGTAGTACACGCATCCTCCCACATCCCTCACATACCACAGCCCTCACCACCATACTCCACACCCCTGTATATAGCCACCGCTCCAGTATCCCCCCACACGCAGATGAAAAGCCCACAGATGACACCAGATACACCACTCCATCCTACGGCCAACAGACACCAAGCTCATGACACAGCTACCTCATGCAAATGTCCCTCTCTCATCTACCACACCTGCTCCCTCAGCTTCCAGCATGGCCCGAGCATGTTATTATGTTTTTAATTTCCTTTCCCAGGAATCTGGAGATTACATCGAGACACTCCCCGGCCTAGAGCACCCCTAGCCCGGGTTCAGGAAGAAGGGGAGACCGCTCCCCCACCACAGTGTGTCGCCTTCTCATCCCCTTCATTCAGTAAGACCTCTCTGTATACAAACAAAGAGGAAAGAGGCATGAAAATATACTACATGCGGGTGAAAACGATCAAGGGTGTAGCTGTCTCCTGGGAGACAGAGAAACCCTTGGGGTTGCTAGAAAAGCGGCTGAGGATAGAAGAAGTGACCCTTCCTGAGGATGTGCGGGTAGGTTCTCCCCGCTCTGCTGTGTCCACCAGAAACCGCCTGTCTGACAGTGAGCCCACTGGGGCGGAGAAAGAGTGTGAGGAAAGGGCAGAGCCATACAGCCCATCAGGGTCAGCTGCAGTCCAGGAGAGACCCAGGGCCAAGACACCGGACTGGCTGGTGACCATGGAGGCCGGCTTCAGGTGCATGGCCTGCTGCCGGGTGTTCCCCACCTTGGAGATCCTCCGGCAGCACGTGCGGTACGGTGTCCAGGAGGGCTTCAGCTGCCATGTCTTCCATCTCACCATGGCCCAGATGATGGGCGATGTGGAATCCGAGAGCACCACCGAGGAGGAGGTGGAGGAGGAGGAGAGGAGGAGGAGAAGCAAGGAGCAAAGGAGAATGAGGAGGAGCAGCCCACGGGGGAAGACCTCAGCCCGAGGAGACCGTGGAGCCAATGTCCAGGCTGCGTGTTACATTCTCCGAAGGACAGGAAGTGAGCAGGGGCTGGGGCTGCGGAGGGAGCTGTACCTTCTCCGAGCCAGTCCCATCTCTCCACCCCAGACTCATGCTTCCATAAGGGAGAGTTGGGGGCTTTAGCACCTCAGGGGGAACTGAAGGGGAGATAACCAGCTCCCGTGCTTCTGGCCCAGTCATGTAATAATAAAGTCATGACTGTAAGTGGGAATTGATCCTGAGCTTTTCAGCTTCCACAGGAAATTCTCTTTAGCTAAGAAGTGTTTTTCTCTCTTTTGATTTCCACACAGCAACTGAGATTCATGGGACAAGATCCTAGAAGACAGTGTGGCCTTCTGTTGGAAGAGGTAAGGCTTGAGGCTGGCACAGTCTTCTGAGCCTATGTCACGAGGGCCCCGAGGAGTGTAAGGGAAGGGGCCGCAGAGATGTGCTGGTTTATCTAATGGCTCTGCAGTTGCATCAACTTGGGACACACCCAGCACTTCCAAAGGAATTGACCTCTGTTGACTTAAACAAGAATGTGGAGCGTTTTGACTAGGAGTTTTCTCAGGGTCTGCATGATGGACCTCAGCTCTAAGAGGACGTACTGCCAGCAGCTCCTTCTCGGCAGAGAGAGCCAGGGGTGGTCTGAAGAGAGGACAGGGGGCCTCGCAGGACCAGAAGTTTGAGGTCTGAGAGCCTGTGGCCTGAGCTGAGATCTCACCCTGACCAGTGTACCTAGCTTTCTGGGACAAAGGGAAATGTGAAAGGGAGTCAGGTGGAAATGAGGTCCCCCGAGATATGGTAATGTTCCAGAAGCTTCGTTGTGCGGTAGTTGATCTGGAGCCAAGCTCACTGTGGTGTGTGTGGCTCTGAGCTTTAAGGCAACGCTGGAGGGTAACCCCGACCAGCAGAGCTTATAGTGCTTCTTGTCTCTTCCTGTTCTGCCTCATTTGTTTTATCCCTTCCAGGGAGAAGAAAGGACCCTCGGGATAGTAGTAGCAGACAGAGTGCCAGTGGTCTGAAGGAGGATGAAGGGCCCAGCACTCAGTCTAACATCATATGACAGTCTAAATATCATAGGCAATAAAGGGCATTTTCCAAACCTTTCCTGGATGTTTCATTTAATTACATTTATCTCTCTATGCATCCATCTATCAGTCATCTACATCTGTATCTTTCAGGGTTCGTGAACAAGCTTTCACATAAGCACTAGGGACGTCCACCAGCATTTTCCAGAAGGAGGCCTGGAAATTGCTGGGGACTTCTCACAAATAGGGAATGGCCACAACCCTTGCCACACAGACTATGTGCGTGGCCCTCCTGACTTACTCCCACTCACTCTGTGAATTGCCCGAGGTCTGAGATGGGGGTGCTGGCTGGAGGCAATGCTCACGTGCAGGCTGGATCTCCTCCAGATTCTGATTCTCTTCCTGGGCATGTCGTCCTCAAGCACAGTTTCCATGTCCCTGGCCACACTGATCTCCCTCCTTCAGTCCTTCCCTCCCTCCCTCTCCTGCCTCCTAGTGCAGAGAATACTTTTTACATTTGAGATGAGATTTATATTTTGTTCACAGAATTCTCACCTGTTCTACTGTGGCCTCCGTTTTTAACATTCCAAAGCTGAGAAGTTTCTTTTTTTCTCCCTCATTTCTGCTGAGTCTTTACCTTCCTAATGCAGTGAACTCAGAGTGCCTAGCTGACTGGATGGGGGAAAAAAATCCAGGGAGCAAAGAGAAATAATAAAAAATATATCCGTTAATTTTTCATAGTGTTATCCAACTATATATTTTTAAAAATTAGGAATAATATTAGGAATATTCTCTTTATAAAAAAACTGAATTATTGGGCTTCCCTGGTGGCGCAGTGGTTAAGAATCTGCCTGCAAATGCAGGGGACATGGGTTCGAGCCCTGGTCTGGGAAGATCCCACATGCCGCAGAGCAACTAAGCCCGTGCACCACAGCTACTGAGCCTGCGCTCTAGAACCCCCATGCCAAAACTACTGAGCCCCCGTGCCACAACTACTGAAGCCTGCATGCCTAGAGCTTGTGCTCTGCAACAAGAGAAGCCACTGCAATGGGAAGCCCGTGCACCACAGTGAAGAGTAGCCCCCGCTCACTGCAACTAGAGAATGCCCGCTAGCAGCAACAAAGACCCAAAGCAGCCAAAAATCAATAAATTAATTAAAAAAACAATTATGTTAAAGAGTACAATGTATAAAAGTACAATAAAATTCTCCCTTCATAACCCCCCAACCCCACTGTCAAGACTATTTCCTTTTGTAGAGATTATTGATCACTAGCTGTCTGATTTCAAGACTTTTGGTCCATGAATTTACATATGTAGGTGCTTTATATGTGATTTATAGCTTTACAGAGATTTTTTATTTATAAATTATATCATACCATATCTATTCTAAAATTAACATTTTGATTGGAGATATTTTGATGTCTTTAATATAGAGATTTAGTATAAATCTTTGCTGTAGGTCTATCCCATTTTTTAGGCCAATGTTATTTATTTACTTCTAGTGACAAATCATAATATAATTATTCCCCTATTGATGGACATTTCGAGAAAGATACTCTTTTTCTCCTGCAATTGCCTTGTGACTTTACCTGTTAACCAGATTGTGTTTCTTCTAAGTATTTTTGATTTATAAATTGTATCATACCATATCTATTCTAAAATTAATATTTTGATTGGAGATCTTTTAATGTCTTTTAGATAGAGATTTACTATTAATATTTTAAATAGTCTCCCGTTTCCCTGTGGAATATTGACATTTTAAACTCTGCACTTCAATTTTCCCTCAATACCTGTAATTTTGTCATGGCTATTTCTCTACTTAAAGATGAGTAACTCTATGATTGATTTCTTCATTTTTTCCCATCTCTTTCCAAGGTACTGAGTTTGATTGTGTCTTATGAATTAGTGAAAAATGCTAGTCCTTGAGTCAGGACATTGGGCCCTTTACCAAGTAACTCAACCTATGTGGGCTTCAGCTTCTGTATGCGTGATCAAGAGGCTTGGACTAGCTGACTTTTCAAATGCTGTGTTTCTTTGATTCACTCTCACTTTCTGATCTGCTACTTAAGAAGAGGGTCTGTTCTCATAAAGTAAGAACAGTCTTTTTTTAATCCTTGGGTTGGGCAGAGTTTAATTGGTCATACTCAGTTTGTTATATTTACTTTTACATATGCTTAACTCTAAATAATTTATATAGGTCTTGTGACTTTTTTTTTTTTTTTTTAATTGCTGACACAGCAAGAGGCTTTATTGGGAAGGAGCGCCCGGGCGGAGAGCAGCAGGGTTAGGGAACCCAGGCGGACTGCTCTGCCACGTGCCTCGCAGTCTCGGGCTTCACGGTAACGGGGTTAGTTTCCGGGTTGCCTCCGGCCCATCACCTCGCTTGGCCTGTAGTCGGCCTCAGGGTCCTTCCGGGTGGCGCGCGCATCTCTCAGCCAAGATGGATTCCAGTGCGAAGGGCTCTGCGAGGTTGGTCGTCTCCGCCGTCTTCTGGCCCCTCCCGAGTCCTGCTGGTTAGTTTTCCTCGGCAGCACCGTGTTCCGTGTCGGGACCTCCTGTTGTGAGACGCCTCAGGCAAGTGGTCATCGTCGTGCCGGGCCGAGGCGGGCGGTTTCGTTCCCTCACAGAATTACACGCAGCTTTTCGAGGACGGGGCTGCAAAGGGGAGGAGAAATGGGGCAACAGCTGGGAGGGAAGTGGGCTAGGAGAGGGTCGTTGTCCTTTAAAGAGAAGAAATAAGACCATGTTTGTGTGGCGGTGGAAGGTTGTAGTGGAGAGGGGAGAGTTGCTGGTGTGTTAAGCACTGAGAGAGGAGATGGGGACCCGGGCCGGAGGTCCCTCTCCGGTACCAGAGGGAGAGGGGACTGAGGCAGAGCGCAGAGGAGGGGGTGGGAGAGGAGCTGTGGGCTTCCCTCCAGTGGCTTCTGCCTCCTCTGTGCAGTAAAAGCTGGTCACCAGTAAGAGGCAGGGAAGGGGCAGGAGCTGGCGGTTTGAGGGCTGGTAGGACCGGAAAAGGCAGAAAACCCTGGAACAAGGGCAGGACTGAGGTGGGGTCATGACTGCCGCTTGGGCAGGAGAGAAACTCCACACAGGAGTGCGTACACCTGCTGCCTTTCCTCCAGCCACGGGCAGGACGCTCAAAGGGAGGAATATGCTGGTGTCTTGGCTGCTTTCTGCCTCAGGGGAATAGGCTCTCACAAGGGAAAATATCAAGAGCAGAGAGTAAAGCTAGAGCCAGACATTATTCCTCGTAGGCTGTCTGTAGTCAGATAGAAGTAGCCTGTCGTCTACCAGTCAGTCCATCAGTCAGTCAGTCAACAAACACTCATCTTACAGACACCTACTAAGCTCCAGGCACTGAGCGGTTGCTGGGGATATTAAACTACTGTCTTTCTTACTAGACTAACTGTTATTTAATGTGGCTGGAGCTCCGTCAGTGAGGACACTCTGGAGAGGGAGCGAGTCTTTCCGCCCAAGGGGAGAGGGCAGAGGAGGATCCCCACCAAGAGCTGCCCACGCTGCTCTCCTGGTTGGACCTTCTCTGTTCCTTGAACACACCTCACGCTGTTCCCTCTGCCCAGGGCCCTCTGCCCTGGCTCTTTGCATGGCTGATGCCTTCGTTATCTCTCACGTCTTATCTCAAAACCCTCTAGGCCTCTACCTAGAGCACCTTTGGACTCTGCCTGGAAGGCTCCTCCCCCACTCACCTGTGGCTTCCTCCCGTGTGTCTGTTCTTCTTTTCCACCTCAGCCTTACGGAGGTCTAGTTGACAAATAAAATCGTAAGATACTTAAAGCATACGTGCTGATTTGATATACATATACATTGTGGAATGACTCCCCCAGTGAGTTAATTACCATATCCATCACCTCACGTATTTACCTTTTCTGTGTGTGGGAGAACATTTAAGCTCTACTCTCAGCAAATTTCAATTACACTCTACAGTGCTATTAACTAGAGTCACCACGTTTTACATCAGATCCTCAGGCCTTATTCATCTCATAGCTGAAAATTTATACCCTTTTACTTTTACCAACCTCTCCCTATTTCCCCCACCACCAGCCACTGGCAACCACTTTTCTACTCTCGGTTTCTATGAGTTTGCCTTTCTTTTTTTTTTTTTTTTTCACACAGGCACACTGTATTTTATTTTGACAAGAGATAAATAGACTGACACCAAGCATTGTAAATGGATGACCACAACAAAAGCAACAATGATTGCAATTACCAAACACGAAACACACTCATACTATGTCATAATATTGACATTCAGTCCAGTAATCCTCCACTGTAACAGCTCCTTTACTTTGCAGTGAAAATTGATTTCTATATTCTTTGCCTCTGAGTCCTTGTGGGATTTTTGTTTTTTAATTTGAAGCAGAAAATCACCAAAATTATAATCATCCTCATCAGTTCACTCAGTCCCATGTAATTAATTTTCTTTTTCATCTTGATCTTTTGTTAACACTTTTATGAGTTCATCAGTTTTTCATTAGAGTTCTGAAAATGCTTATTCATTCAGTTCAGCAGTACAGTCAGTTATCAGAAACCTGTACTTGTCAGAGTCTTTTCTATGAATTCCTTGGAGATGAAACCCTTTTATAGGAACATATTTGCAAAAGCATCAGAGTACACCCAGAAGTGTCTGTAACTGACAAAAGACTTCAAAAGGACCATGGTTAAAGATTTGATGAAACTTCATAATAGTGCAATTGATAAGGAAATTTAGTTTTTTCTGAGATATAAGTTTTAAAGTAATAACTAGAATTATGAATTATGACATTATACCAGAACATACAAGATTTTTAGAAATTTCACGTAATGTCTGAAACATTTATATTAACATACTTCCATACAGTTAACCCAATGAAAGTTTAGTATTAGTTGTTTTGTTTGTATTTTATACTGCAGGTTCTTATTAGTCATCAATTTTATACAAATCAGTGTATACATGTCAATCCCAATCGCCCAATTCAGCACACCACCATCCTCACCCCACCACAGTTTTCCCCCCTTGGTGTCCATATGTCTGTTCTCTACATCTGTGTCTCAACTTCTGCCCTGCAAACCGGCTCATCTGTACCATTTTTCTAGGTTCCACATACATGCGTTAATATACGATATTTGTTTTTCTCTTTCTGACTTACTTCACTCTGTATGACAGTCTCTAGATCCCTCCACGTCTCAACAAATGACTCAATTTCGTTCCTTTTTATGGGTTAGTAATATTCCATTGTATATATGTACCACATCTTCTTTATCCATTCGTCCGTCGATGGGCATCTGGGTCGCTTCCATGACCTGGCTATTGTAAATAGTGCTGCAATGAACATTGGGGTGCATGCGTCTTCTTGTTTTGTTTTGTTTTGTTTTTTTTTAAAAAATCTTTATTTAAGTATCATTGCCTTAGAATGGTGTGTTAGCTTCTGCTTTATAACAAAGTGAATCAGTTACACATATACCATATGTTCCCATATCTCTTCCCTCTTGCATCTCCCTCCCTCCCACCCTCCCCATCCCACCCCTCTAGGTGGTCACAAAGCACCGAGCTGATCTCCCTGTGCTATGCGGCTGCTTCCCAGTAGCTATCTATTTTACATTTGGTAGTGTATATATGTCCATGACACTCCCGCACCCTGTCACATCTCACCCCACCCGCTCCCCATATCCTCAAGTCCATTCTCTAGTAGGTCTGTGTCTTTATTCCCGTCTTGCCACTAGCTTCTTCATGGCCTTTTTTTTCCCCCTTAGATTCCGTATATATGTGTTAGCATACTGTATTTGTTTTTCTCTTTCTGACTTACTTCACTCTGTATGACAGACTCTAATTCCATCCACCTCATTACAAATACCTCCATTTCATTTCTGTTTATGGCTGAGTAATATTCCATTGTATATATGTGCCACATCTTCTTTATCCATTCATCTGTCGATGGGCATCTGGGTTGCTTCCAAGACCTGGCTATTGTAAATAGTGCTGCAATGACCATTGGGGTGCATGCGTCTTTTTGAATTACGGTTTTCTCTGGGTATATGCCCAGTAGTGGGATTGCCGGGTCATATGGTAATTCTATTTTTAGTTTTTTAAGGAACCTCCATATTGTTCTCCATAGTGGCTGTATCAATTTACATTCCCACCAACAGTGCAAGAGGGTTCCCTTTTCTCCACACCCTCTGCAGCGTTTGTTGTTTGTAGATTTTCTGATGATGCCCATTCTAACTGGTGTGAGGTGATACCTCACTGTAGTTTTGATTTGCATTTCTCTAATAATTAGTGATGTTGAGCATCTTTTCATGTGCTTCTTGGCCATCTGTATGTGTTCTTTGGAGAAATGTCTATTTAGGTCTTCTGCCCATTTTTGGATTGGGTTGTTTGTTTCTTTAATATTGAGCTGCATGGGCTGTTTATATATTTTGGAGATTAATCCTTTGTCCGTTGATTCGTTTGCAAATATTTTCTCCCATTCTGAGGGTTGTCTTTTCGTCTTCTTTATGGTTTCCTTTGCTGTGCAAAAGCTTTGAAGTTTCGTTAGGTCCCATTTGTTTATTTTTGTTTGTATTTCCATTACTCTAGGAGGTGGATCAAAAAAGATCTTGCTGTGATTTATGTCAAAGAGTGTTCTTCCTATGTTTTCCTCTAAGAGTTTTATAGTGTGCGGTCTTACATTTAGGTCTCAAATCCATTTTGAGTTCATTTTTGTGTATGGTGTTAGGGAGTGTTGTAATTTCATTCTTTTACATGTAGCTGTCCAGTTTTCCCAGCACCACTTATTGAAGAGACTGTCTTTTCTCCATTGTATATCTTTGCCTCGTTTGTTATAGATTAGTTGACCATAGGTGCGTGGGTTTATCTCTGGGCTTTCTATCTTGTTCCATTGATCTGTGTTCCTGTTTTTGTGCCAGTACCATATTGTCTTGATTACTGTAGCTTTGTAGTATAGTCTGAAGTCAGGGAGTCTGATTCCTACAGCTCTGTTTTTTTCCCTCAAGACTGCTTTGGCTATTTGGGGTCTTTTGTGTCTCCATACAAATTTTAAGATGATTTTTTCTAGTTCCATAGAAAATGCCATTGGTAATTTGATAGGGATTGCATTGAATCTGTAGATTGCTTTGGGCAGTATAGTCATTTTCACAATATTGATTCTTCCAATCCAAGAACATGGTATATCCCTCCACCTGTTGGTATCATCTTTAATTTCTTTCATCAGTGTCTTATAGTTTTCTGCATACAGGTCTTTTGTCTCCCTAGGTAGGTTTATTCCTAGGTATTTTATTCTTTTGGTTGCAATGGTAAATGGGAGTGTTTCCATAATTTCTTTTTCAGATTTTTCATCATTAGTGTATAGGAATGCAAGAGATTTCTGTGCATTAATTTTGTATCCTGCAACTTTACCAAATTCATTGATTAGCTCTCGTAGTTTTCTGGTGGCATCTTTAGGATTCCCCATATATAATATCATGTCATCTGCAAACAGTGACAGTTTTACTTCTTCTTTTCCAATTTGTATTCCTTTATTTCTTTTTCTTCTCTGATTGCCGTGGCTAGGGCTTCCAAAACTATGTTGAATAATAGTGGTGAGAGTGGACATCCTCGTCTCGTTCCTGATCTTAGAGGAAACGCTTCCAGTTTTTCACCGTGGAGAATGATGTTTGCCGTGGGTTTGTCGTATATGGCCTTTATTATGTTGAGGTAGGTTCCCTCTATGCCCACTTTCTGGAGAGTTTTTATCATAAATGGGTGTTCAATTTTGTCAAAGCTTTTTCTGCATCTATTGAGATGATCATATGGTTTTTATTCTTTAATTTGTTACTATGGTGTGTCACATTGATTGATTTGCATATATTGAAGAATCCCTGCATCCCTGGGAGAAATCCCACTTGATCGTGGTGTATGATCCTTTTAATGTGTTGTTGGATTCTGTTTGCTAGTATTTTGTTGAGGATTTTTGCATCTATATTCATCAGTGATATTGGTCTGTCATTTTCTTTTTTTGTAGTATCTTTGTCTGGTTTTGGTATCAGGGTGATGGTGGCCTCATAGAATGAGTTTGGGAGTGTTCCTTCCTCTGCAAATTTTTGGAAGAGTTTGAGAAGGATGGGTGTTAGCTCTTCTCTAAATGTCTGATAGAATTCACCTGTGAAGCCATCTGGTCCTGGACTTTTGTTTGTTGGAAGATTTTTAATCACAGTTTCAGTTTCATTACTTGTGATTGGTCTGTTCATATTTTCTGTTTCTTCCTGGTTCAGTCTTGGAAGGTTATAGCTTTCTAGGAATTTGTCCATTTCTTCCAGGTTGTCCATTTGATTGGCATAGAGTTGCTTGTAGTAGTCTCTTAGGATGCTTTGTATTTCTGTGGTGTCTGTTGTAACTTCTCCTTTTTCATTTCTAATTTTATTGATTTGAGTCCTCTCCCTCTTTTTCTTGATGAGTCTGGCTAATGGCTTATCAATGTTGTTTATCTTCTCAAAGAACCAGCTTTTAGTTTTATTGATCTTTGGTATTGTTTTCTTTGTTTCTATTTCATTTATTTCTGCTCTGATCTTTATGATTTCTTTCTTTCTGCTAACTTTGGGTTTTGTTCTTCTTTCTCTAGTTTCTTTAGGTGTAAGGTTAGATTGTTTACTTGAGATTTTTCTTGTTTCTTGATGTAGGCTTGTATAGCTGTAAACTTCTCTCTTAAAACTGCCTTTGCTGCATCCCATAGGTTTTGGATCGTCGTGTTTTTATTGTCATTTGTCTCTAGGTATTTTTTGATTTCCTCTTTGATTTCTTCAGTGATCTCTTTTTTATTTAGTAACGTATTGTTTAGCCTCCATGTGTTTGTGTTTTTTACGGTTTTTTCCCTGTAATTCATTTCTAATCTCATAGCGTTGTGGTCAGAAAAGATGCTTGATATGATTTCAATTTTCTTAAATTTACTGAGGCTTGATTTGTGACCCAAGATGTGATCTATCCTGGAGAATGTTCCGTGCGCACTTGAGAAGAAAGTGTCATCTGCTGTTTTTGGGTGGAATGTCCTATAAATATCAGTGAAATCTATCTAGTCTATTGTGTCATTTAAAGCTTCTGTTTCCTTATTTATTTTCATTATGGATGATCTGTCCATTGGTGTAAGTGAGGTGTTAAAGTCCCCCACTCTTATTGTGTTACTGTCGATTTCCTCTTTTATAGCTGTTAGCAGTTGCCTTATGTATTGAGGTGCTCCTATGTTGGGTGCATATATATTTATAATTGTTATATCTTCTTCTTGGATCGATCCCTTGATCATTATGTAGTGTCCTTCCTTGTCTCTTGTAACCTTCTTTATTTTAAAGTCTATTTTATCTGATATGAGTATAGCTACTGCAGCTTTCTTTTGATTTCCATTTGCATGGAATATCTTTTTCCATCCCCTCACTTTCAGTCTGTATGTGTCCCTAGGTGTGAAGTGGGTCTCTTGTAGACAGCATATAGATGGGTCTTGTTTTTGTATCCATTCAGCCAGCCTGTGTCTTTTGGTTGGAGCATTTAATCCATTCACGTTTAAGGTAATTATCGATATGTATGTTCCTATGACCATTTTCTTAATTGTTTTGGGTTTGTTTTTGTAGGTCCTTTTCTTCTCTTGTGTTTCCCACTTAGAGCAGTTCCTTTAGCATTTGTTGTAGAGCTGGTTTGGTGGTGCTGAATTCTCTTAGCTGTTGCTTGTCTGTAAAGCTTTTGATTTCTCCATCAAATCTGAATGAGATCCTTGTCGGGTAGCGTAATCTTGGTTGTAGGTTCTTCCCTTTCATCACTTTAAGTATATCATGCCACTCCCTTCTGGCTTGTAGAGTTTCTGCTGAGAAATCAGCTGTTAACCTTATGGGAGTTCCCTTGTATGTTATTTGTCATTTTTCCCTTGCTGCTTTCAATAATTTTTCTTTGTCTTTCATTTTTGCCAAGTTGATTACTATGTGTCTCGGCGTGTTTCTCCTTGGGTTTATCCTGTATGGGACTCGCTGTGCTTCCTGGACTTGGGTGGCTATTTCCTTTCCCATGTTAGGGAAGTTTTCGACTATAATCTCTTCAAATATTTTCTCTGGTCCTTTCTCTCTCTCTTCTCCTTCTGGGACCCCTATAATGCGAATGTTGTTGCGTTTAATGTTGTCCCAGAGGTCTCTTAGGCTGTCTTCATTTCTTTTCCTTCTTTTTTCTTTATTCTGTTCCGCAGCAGTGAATTCCACCATTCTGTCTTCCAGGTCACTTATCCGTTCTTCTGCCTCAGTTATTCTGCTATTGATTCCTTCTAGTGTAGTTTTCATTTCAGTTATTGTATTGTTCATCTCTGTTTGTTTGTTCTTTAATTCTTCTAGGTCTTTGTTAAACATTTCTTGCATCTTCTCGATCTTTGCCTCCATTCTTTTTCCGAGGTCCTGGATCATCTTCACTATCATTTTTCTGAATTCTTTTTCTTGATTGTTGCCTATCTCCACTTCATTTAGTTGTTTTTCTGGGGTTTTATCTTGTTCCTTCATCTCGTACATAGCCCTCTGCCTTTTCATCTCATCTATCTTTCTGTGAATGTGGTTTTAGTTACACAGGCTGCAGGATTGTGAGTTCTATGTAATTTTATCCCATTTATAGATTCGTGTTACCACCACCATGATCAAGATACAGAACTGTCTCATCACTACAAAAGAACTCTCTCATGCTACCTGACTCTCTGTACTCACACCCATTCCCACTCCATTCCCCTCCCATCCCTAGTAACCAATCATCTGTTCTCCACCTCTACAGTTTTATATCTTTGAGAATGTTTTGTAAACAGAATCACACAGTATGTAGCTATTTGAGATTGACTTCTTTTTCACTAAGCATAACGCCCTTGAGATCCATGGGCATGCTGCATGTATCAGTAATTCATTCCTTTTTATTACTGAGTAGTATTCCATTATATGGATGTATTAGAGTTTATTCAACCATTCACCCATTGATTGACATTTGAGTTGTTTCCAATATTTTCCTATAAATAGAGTTTCTATGAATATTTGTACACATGTTTTTGTGTGCAATGAGTTTTTGTTTCTCTGAGATAAATGCCCTAGCTTGTGATTGTTGAATCATATCCTAAATACTGCAAAAAACATTTTCCAGAGTGGTTATGCCGTTTTACATTCACACTGGCAATGTATGAGAGATCAAGTTTCTCCACATCCTTGTCAGCATTTGTCATAATCACTATTTTTAATTGTAGTTGTTCTAATAGGTATGTAGTGATAGCTCATTGTGATTTTAACTAATGACGTTGAACATCTTTTCAAGCTCTTAATATTGTGTTTCCTTATTTGTTTTAAATTTTCATTCATTTCCTTCTGTCCTTTATTTTATTCCATTCTCTCCTCCTCCTCCTCTACTTCCCCCTCCTCCTCCTCTTCTCAGTAAACTTATTGAAGTATAACATACATATAGAAAAATCATAAGGCTACAGTGCTAGAATTTTCTCACAAAGGAAACACACCTATTAACCAGCAGTCTGATGAAGAACATTTCTATTACCCAGAAATCCCCACCCAAGGCATCCAGTATTTTGACTTCTAGCACTAGATTAGTTTCACCTGTTTTTGAACTTCATATAAATGGAATCATTCAGTATGTACTCCTTTGTGTCTGGCTTCTCTTACTCATAAGATTCATCAAGTATTCTCTTGAATCGTCTCTAAGAGTGACTGACTGCCAACTTTAGGCAGCAAATACCATGTGGAGACTCTCCAAAGTATGTTGTGGAATTAAAAGAGCCAACCAACAGTAGTTCTGATGCCTGATAAACACCAGTGACCAAATAATATTGTGGGATGACGATGATGGTGGGATGAATTCTGAAATATAAACTACTGAGCCAAACTCCTACCCTCTCCACCTTCTTGATCCACTTTTCAAGGGAGTAAGAGCTGATTTTAGGAGGGATAGCTTTGGTAGTGGGGAAGTAGATATTATCAAAAGCAAGACTAATGAGTTGGAGCAGGCATCATACTTCCCTGAGAGGTGTTGAACCATCACCATCAGCTTCTTGGCATCTCAAGAAGGGGCACTCCTAAAGGTAGAGGCCAATTGCCTGACCTGTGCCTCCTAACCCCCTCCCCCCTTTCCTCACACTTAGCAACTCTGCTGCTATAGTTATAATTTGAAAACCCTACCTACAAGTGAGAGTGGATGAGGGAAACTTTGATGGAAGTTCTTACAGATGACAAAACTGTTCTTTGCTCCAGGAAAGACAAAGTGGCACATTGAGGGTTATTTCAGTCAAGATCCCACATGCTGCAGAGCAACTAAGCCCGTGCGCCACAACTACTGAGCCTGCACTTTAGAGCCCGCGAGCCACAACTACTGAGCCCGTGTTCCACAACTACTGAAGCCAGCATGCCTAGAGCCCGTGCTCCCAACAAAAGAAGCCACCACAATAAGAAGCCTGCTCACCGCAACGAAGAGTAGCCCCTGCTCTTCGCAACCAGAGAAAAGCCTGCGTGCAGCAACGAAGACCCAACACAGCCATAAATAAAATAAAATAAATAAATTTATATTAAAAAAAAAGATTAGTTCTTGCAGAGGTAGAATGGCTGTCTCTGAATTTAATCCTTTCCTGTGTTCTTCTGAATTTTCTGTCCCTTCTGCAGATATCTTATAGTGATCATCTTGGGATTCAGACTTTCCCACCCTGAATATGATTCTATCGTGAACCATTTACTGGGGCTAAAATAACACAGCTGTCTTATATCGTACTTTTTCACTATGAGGTATGTGATGTTTATCCTCTACTTTATAGAAGAGAAACTAACACTGAAAAGATAAGAAAATTTCCCAGTGACTCAGCTGGTAAGTGGCAGAGCCAGGACTTGAACCCAGGACTGATACCGAGAGCCCTACACTGTACAGCACCCTACAGCTCCCAGAAAATGGGTAGGTGGCCGAGTTGAATCCTGAGGATTCTCCTTCTCTAGTTTCAGATGTTCAATGGCAGAATGTTCTGTGATGGGTCAAAGAAAGTTGCTGTCAAAAAATTACCTAAATCATCTAAGTCCTGTCCTTACCTATGTGAGGCTTGTTCATGCATATCCAAATTCGAATGCTGACAATTATTACAAGTAACAACTAGCTTGTTACTGACAGCAATAAAATGGAGATCCATACTGTCATGTCCACAAATCAGATGACTGGGTTAATAAACATCTGGGTGAGGGAGTCACTTGCAAGCTGTGACCTTGTGCAGGTTACTATTTTCTCCATTTCTTGTTATTTTTATCTGTTAAGTGAACCTAATTGCAATACTTAAATAATCCATGTAAAGCACTTGGGTAAAGAAGAGTGTTTAGCATATAATAAGGGCTCGATTCCTGTTAGCTGCCGCCATCACCTTCATCATCATCATCATCATCATCATCACCACCACCTGGAGAATGTGTACAGGGATGCGGAGGTGATGGGAGTGGTTTTTAGTGTGACCTGAGGCCACATCGCTGGACTAAGATACCTCTGTAGTTAGTAGCTGCCTTTTCTAAGAAAATGCTTGCTGTTGAATTTTAGATTTGAAACTAAAACCATCATCCAGGCTGTTTTATGAAGAAGGAATCAGATGCACAGAGAATTTATTTAGGAGACTTAATACTTGAGGCCTTTTAAATTAGCAGTTTATATTTGAGGAAGATTCGTATTTGGAGATAAATGTTGATCTTCATTTTGAAAATATTCACTACTATCATGTTGCACCTTTCTCTTTACTTTTGAAATGTAATAACATATTCAACCAAGGGTACCAGGGCTGTGCTAATGGTTTCATCCAACCAGAGCCACATTCCGTCTTAGCAGTTCACTGGCTCCTTTCAACAATGACTCCTCTCATTCACCGGTGCCAGGCTGAGGTCATGTTCTCGGTGTATCCCAGCTCTAAGAAATGTGATTGGTTTGTTCCTTCTGCATCACCCTTGTCCCTGGCTGTAGATTTGATACAAATTCCATGTACACTGTATGTAAACCATATGGACACCATCTGAGAAGAACCTTTCTCCTGTGTTAGCTCTTCAGGATAAGCTGAAAGCTTCTGAGCCTGCTTGCCTCTGGCTCCTTTAGTCTCTGTTATGGCTCCTTTATTTTAAATCCTGGAATTTCCAAGGTCATGACAAAGTGAATGTGGGGAAAGAGGGATGATTGATACTTGTTACATTGCTCTGGATTCACAGGTATTGACTCTGGCATAACTTAATTGTTGAGTGAGAGATGCTTTATATTAACTCTTTAAATCTATATTTTGCCCGAACTTAGGACCTCTGCCCGTAGGTTGGCAATCGTTATCTGGCCGTGATTTTAGGAATTGTTCTGATTTCTAATGTTACGTCATGTTGTCACTCATGGGCCCAGAGTTTAGTTAGGAGTATGTGTAGTTGAGTCCCTAGGCTCATAGGGTATTAGGACCTAACATCGTTTACGTTGTGGTCATCTACATTTTGTTGCTCAGCATCCATTCTCTTTCTATTGTTAACAACATCCTGGTTTCTCTGTAGGACAGCAGTACCACCTCTCTCCAGCTCTCTATCCAGATGCAGATGGTAACTCTGATGACAGCTGGGCACGTGACCTGGGTCTGGTCAATCGGAGCATGGCCTCCCCTTTGTGCCAGTGATTGATTCAAGAATGAACATGTAATGCAGCTGTGCAATCAGGCTCAACTGTAAATCATCCTAGGACTTTTGCTAGAGATACAGGGAAAGAATTCTTCTGTCTTCCCCCTGGACTTGAAACTATGAGGCTATGAGTCTGGAGCTTCTGACAGCCAATGTGCTTCCTTGAGGAGAGAGGCAGCCTGAGAAAGGAAGGAACCTGGAAAGTGGAGGGATGGAGAGATGGAGAGAAGGTGAGTCCTGATGCTATCATCTGAGGCAGTACTTCCAGCCTCACCTGCAGTCACCTTCCCCTGGACTTCTCCAGTTTCAGGAGCCAATACATTTAATTTTTTTGCTTAAGCCAGTGTGAGTCAAGTTTCTTTACTGTAACTGAAAGAGTTCTGATTGATACAAGATGATTTCTAGGTTGGTTTTATATTCCCTGTGGAAAGTTCTTGCTCTTTTAGAGAAGGGAGAGGGAACCTAAGAAAACTTAGTGCCGGGAAACTTTGCCTAGAAACAGATTAGTAGGCACCTGACCTGGTCAGTGGAGACAGACTGGCTAGAACTCAGAATTAAAGTCTGTCCTAAAGTATCATGAGAATATATTGATTCAAATTAAGGTTTATTATTTTTAAGCATTTTCAATCACTGAAAGTATTTTGGAAGGCTGCAAAGTGGCCTAAGGTTAAGAAAACAAGCTTCGTAGTTGAAGCTTGGGAATGTGATTTCATTTCTTTGAAACTTCCTTTCTTTCATTTCATTTCTCAGTTTCCTCATCTATATAATGGGCATATCCAGTGCCTATCTCAAATAATCACTAAGGCACATAAAACATTCATAGCAGGATGTCTAGTATATCCTCACTAAGTAGAAGCTATCACTCTTAACAATGCTCTGACCTTTTCCTTTTTGGATTGTGTGATGCGTCATATTATATCTTTGAGCCAGAACTGAGTCAAAATAATGTAAACTAGAAGGACAAACTCTCTAGAAAGAGGATATTAGGGTTTTTAAACATTCCTTAGGCTGACTAAAATTTGTTTGCTAGCTCTTCCAAGTTGGTAAGTAAAGGGAAATCTAAGTACTGGTTGTTTTCTTATATTTAGTGAAGGACCAAGTTATCTAACTGAGTTCCTCTTGTTTAAGGTTGCTCTAAGTTGTCAATGACAGTCCTCCTGATGGAAGTAAGAGTTCAGGCCAAGCTTTACCTCCTGGGCACTTAAAAACAAAATGAGAAAAAAAAAGATAACACAAATCAAAACCCTAATCAAAACCAATCTTTATTTAGTACCATGTGCCTGGCACTATGCTAAACTCTCTCTGTGGACCATCATGTCTCCATCACAACTCTAGAGGGTAGGAACTCTTATCACCATTTTACAGGTGAGAAAACTCAGGCTCAGAAAGAAAGGACTGTTAAAGGGCACACAGTTGGTATGTGGTGGAGCTGGGGTGGTAGCTGCCCTTTTAACCACACACACTGCTCCTTGCCTGTGCGCTCTCCAGCCTAGCAGGATGGGAGTCCTCACCCTTCAGTTCCTGAGCCCACATTTTTTCACGGTAGGTCTGAGAGCATCAGGAGACCTAGTTCCTAGGAGTCAGTACCCCCAGGATCATCCAAAAGGCTGATAGTGGGATGTTCCAGGGGCAAATGACACACTGTGGGGGCAGAACTGGATCACTCTGAGGAAAAAGAATGTCTTTCCTGGAAGAATTGTTATATTCTCGTTATATCTGCTTGCTGCTCTGAAAATTGGGAGAAGATGTCTCACTGTGGAAGGACAATCACTCTTTCCTAGTGAACCACTCAATAATTGATTTGATTACATGTGGTTAATATGGGAACCACATGTGGGTAAAAAGTATCGACTCTTTTAATTTATTTTTTTTAAATACAATGCTGAAAGGAGGGAACAGAGATGTTTATTTGAAACAAATGATTTATTTTACATGAATTTTGTACAGATGACATGCCTTGTTCTAAGATGAATTTAAAACAGTGGTAATGAACACCCTCCATCACCCTGACCATCCTTGAAGTTTCCCCTATCACCATGATGCCTATTATCTGAGGTCATTTTTGTTGCTGTCAGATGTTATCATTGGCTTGGCTTGTCTCCCTGTGATGTGTGTGTGTGTGTGTGTGTGTGTGTGTGTGTGTGTGTTGTGTGTGTATGGTGGGGGGGGTGACTTGGTGACAATAGAAATTAACAAAAGGTATGAGCAGAGACTGACACAGTATTGAGCAAATGGATACTAATGATCCTCCTCACACAGCAATGACCTGGTGTGTGGTTGTGAATAGTCAGGGCCACCACACTGCACAACACCAAGGGCTCCATCTGCACTAGATTCAGACATCCAAGGTTCCCTGGAAGCCAAATGGGCCTGTGCAGGATATGATAGAGAGGGAAGGCCTGAAAAGTGGTGGAGGTAGACACATGTTACTTCTTGGCTTCCCAGAATTCATTTACACTATTTCTTTCTTTAAAAAAAAAAAAAAATTATTTATTTATTTGGTTACACCAGGTCTTAGTTGCAGCAGGCTGCCTCCTTAGTTGCAGCAGGCAGGCTCCTTAGTTGTGACATGCAAACTCTTAGTTGTGGCATGCATGTGGGATCTAGTTCCCTGACCAGGGATTGAACTCAGGCCCCCTGGATTGGGAGCGTGGAGTCTTATCCACTGTGCCACCAGGGAAGTCCCCATTTACTCTATTTCTAATAGCTTCTCACATTAACTGGGAATCTACTCTTCTCCTACTCTCAATGTAGATCTAATTTCACCCCCAGCTCTAAACGTGGCCTGTGACCCAGGTCTGACCAATCAAAGCTTCATATTCCCCTGACTGCAGAGATGGATCATGACAAGCCACCAGGACTTCACGTTCCTTTGCTGAGGCTTCTGAGAGAGAGCTTGACTTAGAGACTTGGCCTGTGTACCAGGCTGGCCTGCTTCTCAGGCGTTTCTGAGCTTTTGGGGCCCAACTGTAAAATCTTGTTGACTTGAGCAGATCTAAAGCTGGGAAGGAACACTGATACAATGGCAGGAATACAAGTATGTGGTGAGTTGGAGGCATATATTTCTTCATAATAAATGAGCATTGTAGAAGAGGGACCAGTGTTCATAGCAGAAAAGTGTTAGGGAGAGGAGTTTTGGGATTGTATCATGAAACGTTCTGGATCTGAAGTCTGTGGGAAGATTCCAAGATTCAAGTTGTGACGTGTCTCCCGAGTTGCAATTAGCTCCCCCAAGCTTTCAAGATTGCTGTTGTACAGGGCCATGGCTGTATTCTCATTCCTTTAGCTAGCTAAATGTTTTCAGGCCAAAAGATTTCGCCATTGCTCTTTCTTCAGCCATCTGGAGTCATCTTCAGTCTTTAAGACATCTTGGTTATGGTTTTTCCCATCTCCCAACCTTTCTCCCAGCACTGTGACTAGATTAAGCTTTGCCTCTGACAGTGTTTTTTAAAAATTCACATTTCTATTCAGTACAACACTTTGAACTCTTTGGAGAAGAGTTATCATAGAAATCTAGTAAAAGAGGGAACTCTTGCGGCAGTGATTTGATAATTTATTTTCAAGAAAAGTTTTAAATCGTAGTTTTGAAACCTGTTCTGTTGAATCCAAACAGGATTAGTAAGCATCAGTCAGGACTCAAGGAATCACATTTCTGTGGTCACAGTCATAAGTTATCTCCCATTGTATTTACTCTTCCCTGTATTTTTTGCCTGACATTCTGCCTGCAGCGTCTGACTAACTCTGATGAGGGAAAGCTATCTTATTCAGCTCTATTCATCATTTTTTTTTCCCAGGCTGTGCTAACAATGAAAAAAATCCCCAAACACCCTGTATGGTTAATTGGGTATAATGTGTTACCATTTATGGGGCTCGGAGTTTTAGAACTTCCCCAGGCGCAAAGGACTCAGCAATGATCGTGGATTATAACTGAGGATTTCTATTTATGTCATTCCAAGAAAGGTGTGTTTTCTTAGGCTCAAAGTCTGACCTTTCTCTGCTTATTGAGCGCTTACTGGTGGCCTTTCAAAGTTACTCATTGGCCACTGTATTACCTAGTTACTTTAGTGCTGTGGCAAGTTAATTCAAGAACTACTTGAGGGGCTTCCCTGGTGGCGCGGTGGTTGAGAGTCTGCCTGCCAATGCAGGGGACACGGGTTCGAGCCCTGGTCTGGGAGGATCCCACATGCCGCGGAGCAACTAGGCCCACGAGACACAATTACTGAGCCTGCGCGTCTGGAGCCTGTGCTCCGCAACAAGAGAGGCCGCGATAATGAGAGGCCCGCGCACCGCGATGAAGAGTGGCCCCCGCTCGCCGCAACTAGAGAAAGCCCTCGCACAGAAACGAAGACCCAACACAGCCATAAGTAAATAAAAAAAAAAAAAAAAAAAACTACTTGAATCACTGAACATTGCATGTATTCTCATAAACCAGATATTTAGGCCTGGGTGGTGAATCAGAGAGCAGAGACAGGCACTGAAGGGTGTCTTCAACCATGAGACAGGAACCCACTTCTGTGTGAATCGGTATCTGGGAGCATTCCTCTGGAAAGTCAGCCTGGGACAGCACAGGAGAAGTAAGCTGCTCCCGGTTCTATTTTCTTCATCTCTACAGAGAGATCTGCAGGTATTGGGCCTGCATTTGGCCAGAAGAAAGTCTCTCTCTGGATTATTAGAAGAGGTAAGAGTGTGGGGGGAATAGAAACAGCAAAAGTTCTGTTTTCTCCAAAATGCTAGAGCCTAGCCCTAAACATACTGAATGAGATGTTTTTGTGGCTCTTTACTCCCTCTTGTGGCGACGTGGTGCCACTGTTTTCTAACTATCGTGGACCTTCATGTTTCCACCTGAGGCAGAAATCACCAAATTGTTTAACATATTCAGGTTGGATGTAACTATCCAATACGGCAAAGAGCAGAGGTTCCATGCTACATTTGGACACATCTCTCAGAGAGTTAAGGGATTCATCTGTTAAAAGTTGTAAATAAGCATGTAGATCCACTGTTCCCACCGAGAGATGGTTTCACAAATACTTTTTCCCCAAATGTTGGACTAGTATGGGGATTTTAGAATCTGCAGATGAGAAAAAGCACCAGATGTCACCCTTCCATTCCACTTGAGGGTAAATAGTATAAAGTTTCCCTACAAAAAAAAATGTAGAATCTGAATTCATATATCCATTCCAGTGATATTTTATTAATCTGTATATAACATGATATCACATATATATGTATTTTACTGTGAGCGTTAATAAATATTCTTTATTTTAAATTTTGCACATTGCACTTTAACATGACATCCAAACATTTCTCAAGTGGATGCCTACTTTGTAAAACCGTCTATTCAGCTCATTGTCATTTCTGTACAGAAGTATAAGTAAATATATGTGATATAATATGTGCAGTAATCCTGGAATTATTTTATTTATCAGATATTTTGGCCTCTATTCTATACTCCACTCTGCAGTACAGGGAGGAGTGGGATAAATGGCACAGTGTAATTGGGAGGTCTCTCTCTTGTTTAAAAACTGGAATGGAATGGGCAGCTGTACAAGAGAATGTGCCAGAAGTAGATTCTATTTTTGTAGTAAAACGAGCTGGCAGCACATTTTATAGTGCTGTGCATTGCTTTAGGATCATTCTCAAAAAGCAAAAAGAGCATCCATTTGTGTTGCTCAGTAGTCTTAGTACTCTGGTAAATTACGCTACAATGAAACGAGAGTAGACTCTTTCCAGGCACAGACTCTATAAAGGGCATCCTTTCACTGATGTGGCTGGTTGGGCATGGTCAAGGTAGCTGTAAACACTCGTCTTCCCTGGTGTGGTAGGCAAGCTCCAAGATAGCTTCTGTGATCCTCCCTCCCCCATCTTGATATTCACACCCTTGTGTAATCTCTCCCTTTTGAGTGCGGGCTGGATTTATTGATTTGCTTCCAATGAACTGCATTCCACAGCAGTAATGGGATGTTATTTCTAAGATTAGGTTTCAAAAAGACTGTGGCGTGCCAAAACTTGGAAGTAACCAAGATGTCCTTCAGCAGATGGAACGGTAAATAAACTGTGGTACATCCAGACTATGGAATATTATTTAGTGCTAAAAAGAAGTGAGCTATCAAGCCATGAAAAGACATGGAGGAAACTTAAGTGCATGTTCTAAGTGAGAGAAACCAATCTGAAAAGACTCCCCACTGTATAATTCCTACTATATGACATTCTGGAAAGGACAAAAAAGAAAAATAAAAATGAAGACAGTAAAAAGATCCGTGGTTGCCAGGGGTTAGGGAGAAGGAGGGATGAACAGGCAGAGCACAGAGGATTTTTAAGGCAGTGACACTATTCTGTATGGTACAATAATGGAGGATACATGTCATTATACATTTGTCAAAACCAATAAAATGTACCATACCTAAACGTGGACTTTGGGTGATAATGTTGTGTCAATATAGGCTCATCTTGTAACAAATTTACCACTCTGGCGGGGGATGTCCACGGTGTGCGTAGTTGTACATGTGTCAGGGAAGGGGTTATATAAGAACCCTCTGTACTTTTTGCTCTATTTTGTTGTGAACCTAAAACTGCTCTAACAAATGAAGTCTATTAAAAAAAAAAAAAAGAGGCTATGGCTTCTGTCTAGGTGCCTTCTCTTGCTCTCTCATTTGCTCACTCTGAGGGAGGACAACTGCCAAGTTGTGAGGAGCTTTCTGGAGAGGCCCACGTGGCGAGGAACTCATGTCTCCAGCCAATAGCCAGCAAAGACCGGAGGCTTGCCCGTGGCCACAGGAGTGGGCTCAGAGTGGAGCCTCCCCCAAATGGGCCTTGAGATGACTGATGCCAGTCGACACCTTGATTACAGCCTTGTGAGAGACATTTTGAGAAACTCTGAGTTGGAGGTACCCCGTTAAACCAGGCCCAGATTTATGACTCATAGAAACTGAAATAATAAACAAATGTTTGTGATTTTAAACTGTCTAGGTTTTGTAGTAATTTGTTGTGTAATGACAGATAACGAATAAACTTGTTAAGCCACCTGTCATATACAAATGTTGAAGAGATTCTTTAATACTGAGAATTAGATGGAAAGTACTGAACCTATGGTTCACGCCAGGGACTCTACCCACGGGTAAGCATAAATATATCCAACCACCTGTGACTACAGGTGACTACAGTTATAGTCTCTGTGTTGTTCTAGAGTAAACCTTCCGTTCCTCTGCATAAAAGGAAGAAAATTAAATTTTACTGAGCATTTACTACTTACTAGGCACTTAAATGATATCTTTTAGGAGGAGATTATGGGCAGTTAAAAAATTTATCCAAGTCTATGAAGATAGAAAGAGAAGAAGATGGGATTAAAATCGAGGTGTCGGACCTCCCTGGTGGCACAGTGGTTAAGAATCCACCTGCCAGTGCAGGGGACATGGGTTCGATTCCCTGGTCCGAGAAGATCCCTCAGGCTGCAGAGCAACTGAGCCCGTGCGCCACAACTACTGAAGCCCGCGCACCTAGAGCCCCTGCTCTGCAACAAGAGAAGCCACCGCAATCAGAAGCCCAGGCACTGCAGCGAAGAGTAGCCCCCGCTCGCCACAACTAGAGAAAGCCTGCACGCAGCAACGAAGACCCAATGCAGCCAAAAATAAACAAATAAAATAAATAAATAAATAAATAAATAAATAAATAAATAAATCATTTAAAAAAAAATCGAGGTGTCACTTCCAAGTAAAAATAACTTGTATCACTCTTTCCAGAACTTTTCCTTGCATTTTCTCATTCTATATTTTCCACTAATCTGTGTTAAATCATTAGGCTTTCCTCACAGTCTACAGTCATAGTGGGGTATTTTATACACATTTTTCTCAGTAACTAATAGAACAAGCAGGCAAAATATCAGTAAGGATATAAAAGGCTTGAATAATATGATCTGCAAACTTAACCTAATAGCCATGTATAGAAGCCTGAGCCCCAGACTGCAAATCACACATTCTTTTCAAATATACATGGAATCTTTACTAAAATTGAATCAAATTTTACTAAAATTGGGTCATAAAGCCACCCTCAATATGTTTAAAAGGATTGAAATCAGAGTATGCTCTCTGATAATAAGGCATTCAGCTCAAAATCAACAACAAAAAGATTACTAGGAAATCCCCATATATTTGATATGAAGAAATATACCTGTAAATAACTCATGCATCCAGAAAGAAATGATCATGGAAATTAGAGAACATTTTAAGCTGGAAAATCTCAAAGTTTTCTAGGAGTAAAAAGTTTTCTAGGAGGAAAAGAGAAGCAAGGTTGTGGATTCTAATGATGAGTCATGGTGTCTAAGCAAGACAGAGAGGAAGACAGAAAGAGGCTCTGGGTGTCCAGAGAGACACGGAGGGACACATTGGAAGTTGCCATGATAGGGAAGGATTCTGCAGCGGGAGTACTTGAGCTGGAAAGGTTTGGATGTGAGATTGCCAAAGTGGTAACTGGTAACGAACGTGTCCAGGGTGTGACTATAGCAAAAAGTTGCCAAAGCTGACTGGATAAAAAAGTCACTGGAAGTCAGGGCATTAAGCAACTAGGAAGCAGGGCATTGGCTGGATCATGCACAGGGCTTCTAAAGTCTCCAAGCAGAATGAAAGGAGCTGAGGTGAAGAGTCACGTAGCAGGAAATAAGCCATGTGATGAGTGAGAGGTTGTGAACAGGAAGGAGGAAGATTGAAAGCAATGAGATGTGAAAGTGGGTAGTAAATCCCAAGTGGCTCAACTGTCATGGGAGTAGGTGTCCAGGATAATCCGGGTTACTCTTAAAGCACATTTCATCAGGTATATTCTACAAAGAAAGACAAAACTGGCAATAGCTCACTGTATACTAAAACTGGCTGTAGCTCCCTATATACTAAAACTGGTTTTCATAGTTTAGACAATGCATAGAATTATCAATTGCTTCCCACTGGGAGAAACCAGCCAAGTTCTTACTCTTTTTTTTTTTTTAACCCTTTTAAATAATTCAAGTATAGTTAATTTACAATGTTGTGTTTCAGGTGTATAGCAAAGTGATTCAGTTATACATATCTATCTATTTTTCAAATTCTTTTCCATCATAGATTATTACAGGATATTGAATATACTTTCCTGTGCTATACAGTAGGTCCTTGTTATTTATCTATTTTATATACAGTAGCGTGTATCTGTTCATCTCAACTCCTAATTTATCCCCCCACCCACCTTGGTAACCATAAGTTTTGTTTTCTCTGTCTGTGAGTCTCTTTCTATTTTGTAAACAAGTTCATTTATCAAGTTCTTACTCCCTATTTGGGTTTTCTCAGCCTCACAATCAGCTTTACTTACTGTGCCTCTTTTCAGTCTTACCAACTTCTCCCTAAGAGGTTTTGCTCACTGCACGATACACACGACTGCTTGCGGTTTCTCTAAGGGAGATATACATCCTGTAATTCAGGTTTGTGTCTGAAGCAGAGTTCACAAGCTCCACAGATATTGTGCTTAATTCAGAGTGATGCAGCTGCTTGTAACTGAGAGGGTTTTAAGCTACACAACATATGGGATTTTATGGAGCTTAAATTGTTTTTAGAAGTTATTCATTTGTATAATTACACAAGTAGCTTTTCAGGTAAAAAACAGAAAAAGCCAAAGTCCCCTTGATCATTGCCATGGTCCCAAATCATGCCCAGAACTAACTACTTAATCAGGTGATATGTTCTCCTGGGCTTTTCTCTACGCATTTACATTCTTATAAGTGCACAGAGGGGAATATGTAGTTTTGCACAACGGATCATTTTACTCCCCCGCTTCTGACACGCTCTGCATTATAACTAGAATAAAATCCATACTTTCCACTGTGGCCTCCAAGATTCCACACAATCCGGTCCCTGCCTCCCTCTGTGACCTCCTCTTGTGCCAGGAGGTGTGACGGTTTTCTCCCCACAGGGCCTTTGCATGTGCTGTTCATGCTGCTTGGAGAGTTCCGTCACAATCCTTGCTTGACCGTTTCTTCTCAACTTTCAAGTCTCAGCTCAAAATTCATCTGCTCATAAGCCTTTCCTGGATGCCCTCTCTAAATTAGTACTTCCCTCCTCTGTCTCAACTTTCTATCTCTTTTGAATCCTGTTACCTTGTTTCAGGCAACAGAGTTCTACCACTGGGGTTTGAATCCTCTCTTTACTCCATGCTAGCTAAATTACTTCACCTTTTTGCGCTTTAGGTTTCCCATCTAAAACTGAGGATAATTATGCACTTACTTTTTAGGGTGTTATGAGTTAATATTTGTAAACCATGAACAAGTTGCCTAGAACGTAATGCGCTCTGTTTGATAAATTGATACAATTTTTCCTTAGCACTTGCAATGAGAGGAAATCATTTCTTCCTTTGCTGTTTATCCTCTCCCTTCTCCAGAATGTAAGATCTGTAAGTGCAGGGACCTTGTCCATTCTGTTCTTAGGCCAAGAAGAGTGCCTGACTCATAGCACCCTTAATAAGTAAAGGCTGAATGCATGAATATTCAGATCTTACCTCCTGCATAGGGTTCTGAGTGCACAAGAGGTAAGTTTTTTTGTTTTTTGTTTTTTTTAACTTCTGGCTGCATCTCACTGCATGTGGGATCTTAGTTCCCTGACCAGGGATTGATCCCGTGCCCCTTGCAGTGAAAGTGCGGAATCTCAACCACTGGACAGCCAGGCAAGTACCAAGAGATAAGTTTAAAATGGAAAACATGGTCCTGCTTTTATTAAAAACTTAACTTTAATACACTGTCCACCACTTAGTGCTATCACCATATCTTGCCCTGTTATACTAGAAATGGACGTAACTCCTCTAACCTCCAAAGTAGGCCTAACCCAGCTGCAATACTCTCTTGTGTCTTACTTTTCCAAAGAGCACAGCAGAGCAAAGACTGCTAACATATCCTGCCCACTGTCCGCAGCACATGGTGGGATGTAGCTCCAGGACCTTGCTTCAGATGTGCAAGATCACCCATCCATTAAACCATTGATGTTTCTATTGCTGAAAAAACAAACAAACAAAAAACAAAGAGCACCGCATACAGAAGGTCAGTGTAGTAGCAGCCTCACTGCTAGAAAAACACTAGCAGCAGTTATCATAAGCAAAAATGACATTCCCAGATTCCAGCACAATCCAGACCTGTACTGCAGTTGCCAGCCAATTTATTTAGGATTATCTGCGGGATGGAGGAAAGAGAAAAGTTCTTGTTTAAGCCTGTCAGGTTACTAGTCATACTGTGCTGGTTGGCCAGGGTCTGTGAACCTAAACTCTACTGGGAAAAATCTTCTGTAGAGAGGTTAGTTGTGCTTTCATGCGCTCCTCTTGCAGAAACCCAAGCTTTCTCCAGCTGTGCTGTAGCTACTGTCACCACCAAGATGGTGGGTGCTTCAGAGGTCCAGTAAGGCCACATGGACATAAACTTTCCTACTCTGAAAGATGCATTTAAAAACGATTTTTTTCCTGCAGATATTTTCTTGCTGCATTAGGTCCAAACTGGGTCATCTATCCAAGGCTAAGAAACAAGATAAAAGAGAAAAAAAATTAGCAAAAAATCCATTAGATTGCTACCTACTAAACTGAGCTTGAGGAAAAGCCAGGTCTGAGGTGTTTCGTTCCTGGTGCTATCAATGGATCTTTTTTTTTAAATTGAAGTACAGTTGATTTACAATGTTGTGTTAGTTTCAGGTGTACAGCAAAGTGATTCAGTTATACAGACACATATATCTATTTTTTTTAGATTCTTTTCCCTTATAAGTTATTAGAAAATATTGAGTATAGTTCTCTGTGCTATACAGTAGGTCCTTGTTGGTTATCTATTTTATATTTAGTAGTGTGTATGGGATAAATTAATGAGTCTTAAGTTCATGCAAATTACAGCTGCCTTTACAGTATAGGGTCCCCTAGAGAACATCTTGTGATTCCAGGGAAAAAAAATCTATCTCCGTCCAAGGCTTGATTCTGACTTATGCAGTATGAGTTCCTGGAAAGCCTGTGTTGGTTCCCAAATGAATCCATTTTCGTATTAAACTTGGCTACTGTGGTCTATATGTGCTCAATCACCCTGCACAGCTGCAATCTCAAACCAGCTGCAGCTCAGTGACAGCTGACAGAATTACTATGAGAGCCAGTGAGTGAGGTCGGGGGCTCTGCAGCCAGGAACCACGCCCCAATCATGCCACAGGTGGTCTAGTGAAGACACCGTTCTCCTTGCAGCTGGATACTAGACGCCACCACTCACCTTTAACTGGTACCTTTAAGTCTCTTCTTCTGGCTCCCCCCACAAGAACGAGGACATGAGAACAAGCTAAGAGCATTAGAGAACAGTGTACACGAATAAAGCAATCCTCTTTGGCAGTGTATCATACACCTCACTCTGTGACTAGCCAGAGCCCAGCTGTGAGTCTGGGAAGTGGTGTATTAGCTTCCCAGCAATGGCTGAGAAAGCCTTCATTCTCGCTCTTGTGGGCCTGTGGCTGAGCACACCTCATGGAAGATCACAGTTGGGTTGATTTTGCACTGACATTTCTGAAAGTAAGAATAACGCACACAACCTTTTTTTTTCTTTTATTCTTTTTGCAGTTTTTTTTTTTTTTTTTTTTTTTGTAAACAGAAGAACGGGATTATTGGAAAGATGACAACGCAAGACGGAAGCAAATACCCCGCATGAAGATCTGGGTGCTTGTGCCAGGTGGAGCTTGGCGACGGAGCCGATACTCAGCTTGCTCGGCTCCCTCGTGAGATTTCGTTTGAAGAAGTTTGGCGCTGCTCAGTCGCCGTAGCTACACCCTTCGCGGAAGCGACCGGGAGCGTGGAGACCACAGTTTACTGAGTTGTCTCACTGGCTTACCGTTGATGGCCATGCCCAAGGCTCACTTTTACACCTTGATTCGAGTCTGCATTCGGAATGCCCGCGGACTTCCTTGTGCCCAGTAAGCAAAGAAGCTCGCCGTTGGCCTGGTGCCAGGATAGCGTCACGGGTACACGCGCCTTTGTAGGGAGCAGGGGGCGGGGTGACAGGGGCACCAACCCTCCGGGAGAAGAGGGCCCCGCCTCCAGGCCACGCACCCCCCTGGTTGGAGGCAGCGCGGGGGAGGGGCGAGGTCCTGGCTCAAAGCCTAGGAGTGACCTTTCTTATTACAAGGGCTTTCTTATCTTTCAGCGCCCTGGAGGCTAGCCTTTCGGGGTTTCGGTGAGCCCCAGAATTAAGGGGTACAACGTCAAAAGGCAGATGTGAACAAAGGGCTAAGAGTGCAAGGGGCTGGTGTAGGGGCGAGCTTTCAGTGACGGGACTGCGTTGGAGATTTAGGCTTGAGTTACAGAGAGACTTTTCTTGCTCTGCCTGAGAGTTGAAACCAAACTTTCAGAGTTGTAGAACCATAGCTGTCTGTTTGGCATCTCCAGCCATAGCTTCACTTCGCTTACTGTAGGCAGTTTGCCCAAAATTGAAATCGTGTTCCCTCCAAAAGCTGATCTTCTCCCACTATTCCTTATTTTGATGAATGGCCCACCATAACCTAGATTCTCAAGCCAGAAATATGGGGGTTATTTCTGTCGTTCTTCTCGTACATCCTATTAATCAAAAAGACCTATTGACTCCATTTCTAAAAATAGGTAACTGATAAGAACCTATGTATAGCATAGGGACCTCTACTCGATACTCTGTAATGCCCTATATGGGAAAAGACTCTAAAAAAGAGTGACTATATGTATATGTATAACTGATTCACTTTGCTGTACAGCAGAAACTACACAACATTGTAAATCAACTATACGCCAATAAAAGTTAATTTTAAAAAAAATCTCCAAATTACCCTCTCTTCAACATTTCCTCTGCATTACTTCTGGTCTCAATTTTTCCCAATAGGTTTCTATCTGTTACCCCTGCCCACGTACAATCAATTCTCAATTATGGGGCAGAGTGATCTTTCCATGATGTAAACATTTCTCTGGAGTAATCCTGCTTAAAATATTTTAAGCACAAAATTCAAACACCTAAATGTGCTCTGACTCTGCTTGCTTTCGTGCCCAACCCTGTCTCCAATCTAGCTAGTACTTCTGTTGCCTGAAGAGTATTCAGTATAGTTCCCTGTGCTATACAGTAGAACCTTGTTGTTTATCCATTTTATATATAATAGTTTACATCTACTAACCCCAAACTCCCAATCCATCCCTCCCCACCCTCCTTCCTCTTTGCAACCACAAGTCTGCTCTATGTCTGTGGGTCTGTTTCTGTTTTGTTGATAGGTTCATTTGTGTCATATTTTAGATTCCACATATAAGTGATATCATATGGTATTTGTCTTTTTCTTTCTGACTTACTTCACCTAGTATGAGAATCTCTAAGTCCATCAACGTAGGAAGCAACAAAATTAAGAACCATTAAAAGATACTGCCTATGGGCAACTTGTGTGTCAACATACGTTAATGGGTGTTTTTTATGTGCATGTGCTTAGTTTGCTCTGCTCAACCTCTTTCTACTTACACTTTTTCTTATCAGTTCCAGAGGAAAGAGAAAAGCTGGAATAGAAATTCAAAACAATAAGAAAATCATACATGGGTTGCTTTGTCTGTTAGTGCATAGACTCTGGCTTGAGAAAAGGTTTTGAAATTAATTTTAGAAAAGATTATCAAAGAGAACTTTAATAATGCGCTTAATATTTGCAATGTCTACAGCACATAGCTCATTGTGTTTACTTTTTCTGATTTTGATCAGCCTGGTTTAATAAATGAAAACTATTAGGATACTGGTTCATTTATGTTAGTTCATTAGCTATAACTTAACATTTGCAAACATTTCTGTTAACCTCAGAAATTAGAATTTAAACTTGATGTGATGCAGTATTAATGTTTCTTAATTTTTGTTGAGAAGAGAAAAAGAACTGCTTATCTATAGACGATGTTGAAAGGTTTGTGATTTTCCTGTGTCATTTTATGTATTTTATTTTTGCTATTTCCTGATTATCTTTTTCAATGCTTCTCGTTTTATTTTGTTGTGAATCATTTCATGGGAGAAGGCATAGATTTTTACCAAAATTTGTTTCCAGGAACTTGACTTTTATCAATGAAACATTTTAAAAAAACTTTTATTTCAGTTGTTTTTGCTTTTTGTTTGTTTGCTTTGTTTAGTTTTTCGTTTGTTGGACAAACACTAAGTAATTTTATATGGACTAAAAAGTAACTTCAACAATGACTCTCTGTATAGTTTGACAACTTCTCTGATTTAAGGAGAAGAGCTATGATGGTGTGACTCTGGAATGTCACATATAAATGTGGGTAAGTTCAGACACAAACATATTCCAGATACCTCCTCTCAGAGGATCATTACTTCTTCAACCTCCACTCCCCAGGAAGCTACTTAACGTGTTACAGGAGTGATGCTGGCCTCTTAAGTCCGATAGATTTTAGCTCAGATAGTGGCTCTGATGCCCATATTAGGGTAATTGCAGGAACATGTTTCTTTGTTATTGGAATATGGTATGTTAATAACTTATTTGGTTGGGTGGTGGGATATAAACAGAAAACCCCACATGGCTTCTACATACAGTTTCTTTTCTTTTGGAGAGATGGTATAGAGTAAATATTAACACTTCAAATGAGACAGATCTGTTTTACTTTTTACTAATTCCATTATTCCCTCAAATTGTTTCACTTCCCTGAACTTAAGTTTCTTACTTAAGATATGTGGGAAAGGTAAACACTGAATACTCTGGCTATAATATTGTTATTTCGGACACATCAGCTTTCCTAGGCAAATATCAATTGCGTTCAACAAATAGACGATAGTATTTGTTAGGCAGGTTTTACAGCAATACTGAGAAGTAACAAATCTAACATTTGTTTTAATTTTTTTAATGTTTTTTTATTGTGGTAAAGTCACGTAGTATAAAACATACTATTTTAACCCTATTTAACCATACAGTTCAGTGGCACTAAGTACATTCACATTGTTGTGCAGCTCTCACCGTCATCCATCTCCTGAATTTTTCACCTGCCTAAACTGAAACTCTGTCCCCATTAAACACTAACTCCCCATTCCCCCTCCCCCACCCCCCCACCTCCCGGCCCCTGGTATCTACCAATGTACTTTCTGACTCTATGAAGTTGACTATTCTAGGTACCTTGTGTAAGTGGAATCAAACAGTATTTGTCTGCACCTAATGTATATTGGAATGCATTTTTAAGGTTAACTTAATATATGTCCTGCAAACAGATTGTACCTTCTTTCCCCCCACCCCGTGCTATACAGTAGGCCCTCACCAGCCATCTACTTCATACATAGTAGTGTACATATGTCAATCCCAATCTCCCAATCCATCCCACTCCCCTCTCCCCCCTTGGTGTCCATACGTTTGTTCTCTACATCTGTGTCTCTATTTCTGCTTTGCAAATAGGTTCATCTGTCCCATTTTTCTATATTCCACATATATATGTTAACATATGATATTTGTTTTTTTCTTTCCGACTTACCCCACTCTGCATGACAGTCTCTAGGTCCATCCACATCTCTGCAAATGGCACAGTTTTGTTCCTTTTTATGGCTGAGTAATATTCCATTGTCTATATTTACCACATCTTCTTTATCCATTCCTCTGTTGATGGACATTTAGGTTGCTTCCATGTCCTGGCTATTGTAAATAGTGCTGCAATGAACATTGGGGTGCATGTATCTTTTGGAATTATGGTTTTCTTTGGGTATATGCCCAGGAGAGGGATTGCTGGTTCATATGGTAGTTCTATTTTTAGTTTTTTAAGGCACCTCCATACTGTTCTCCATAGTGGCTGTATCAATTTACATTCCCACCAACAGTGTAGGAGGGTTCCCTTTTCTCCACTCCCTCTCCAGCATTAATTGTTTGTAGATTTTTTGATGATGGCCATTCTGACTGGTGTGAGGTGATACATCATTTTGGTTTTGATTTGCATTTCTCTAATAATTAGTGATGTTGAGCATCTTTTCATGTGTTTGTTGGCCATCTGTATGTCTTCTTTGGAGAAATGTCTATTTCAGCCTTCTGCCCATTTTTTGATTGGGTTGTTTGTTGTTTTGATTTTGAGCTGCGTGAGCTGTTTGTATATTTTGGAGATTAATCCCTTGTCAGTTGCTTTGTTTACAAATATTTTCTGCCATTCTGAGGGTTGTCTTTTTGTCTTGTTTATGGTTTCCTTTGCTGTGCAAAAGCTTTTAAGTTTAATTAGGTCCCATTTCTTTATTTTTATTTTCATTACTGTAGGAGGTGGGTCAGAAAACATCTTCTGTGATTTATGTCAGAGTGTTCTGCCTATGTTTTCCTGTAAGTGTTTTATAGTGTCCGGCCTTACATTTAGGTCTTTAATCCATTTTGAGTTTTTTTGTGTGTATGGTGTTAGGGAGTGTTGTAATTTCATTCTTTTACATGTAGCTGTCCAGTTTTCCCAGCACCACTTGTTGAAGAGATTTTCTTTTCTCCATTGTATATTCTTGCCTCCTTTTTCATAGATAAGGTGACCATAAGTGCGTGGGTTTATCTCTGGGCTTTCTATCCTGTTCCACTGATGTATATTTCTGTTTTTGTGCCAGTACCATACTGTCTTGATTACTGTAGCTTTATAGTATAGTCTGAAGTCAGGGAGCCTGATTCCTCCAGCTCCGTTTCTTCTTTTTCAAGATTGCTTTGGCTATTTGGGGACTTTTGTGTTTCCATACAAACTGTAAAATTTTCTGTTCTAATTCTGTGAAAAATGCCACTGATAATTTGATAGGGATTGCATTGAATCTGTAGATTGCTTTTAGTAGTATAGTTATTATCACAATATTGATTCTTCCAATCCAAGAACATGGTATATCTCTCCTTCTGTTTGTGTCATTTTTGATTTCTTTCATCAGTATCTTATAGTTTTCTGAGTACAGGTCTTTTGCCTCCTTAGGTATTTATTCCTGGGTATTTTATTCTTTTTGTTGCAATGGTAAATGGGATTGTTTCCTTAATTTCTCTTTCTGATCTTTCATTGCTAGTGTATAGGAATTTCACATCAGGAAGTGTTTTAATATAGCCACTATGAAAAACAGTTTGGAGGTTCCTCAAGTAATTAAAAATAGAACTGCCATATGATCCAGCAATTGCATTTCTGGGTGTATATCCAAAGAGAACAAAATCATTATGTTGAAGAGACATCTGCAGTGTCATGGTCATTGCAGCATTATTTCATAGTCAAGACATGGAAACAACCTAAGTGTTGACAGCTAAATGGATAAACAAATTGTGATACACACACATACACATCAGAATATTATTCAGCCATGAATAATTGAACATTGAATTCATGAGTATTTCATGAATAATTGAACTTCTTTCAATTGATATGTCTGTGAGTTTCATTTATATTGTTGTACGTGGATTTTGATTTTGATTCTCATTGTTACATACTATGATTATGGACATATACCACAGTTTATTTATCCATTCTAGTATTGATAGGCATTAATAGTGTAGTTGGCAGTTTTGGCCTATTATAAACAGTGATGTTATAAACATTCTAGTTCCTATACTTTTGTAATCCATCTATGTATTAGGTGTACACCTAAGAAGGAAGGAAGAAAATAGAGAACAAAATTATATAGTTCTAAAATTAAATGACTTTAAAATATAAATAATAGACGATAGACTCACACATGACCATCTAAGCAAATAATCTGAAATATTTTCCATTAGATATCACACATGGCTCTACTGATGTTCAAAGAGAGAAAATTTAACCAAATAGACTTAAATGAAATTAAACACATCTTTGTCTGTCTTTGATGATTCAAATGTACCCTGGAAGGACCTTACATATATAAATAAAAGTTGTTAACTTTGGACTGTCACAGTGGTGAAAGACTGTTTAGAATAGATCAGCTTAAGCAGATTGCATTATATAAACTGAAAAAATCCAACTCTGGGGAAATTTTTTAGAGTATTTAAAGTTTTGCCTTTTCATCTTTATTTTCATTTGAGAAAACTTTTTTTTCTGAAAACAATTGGCTCTGAAAAGTATCTTTTAATAAAGATTTTTAAAAACTTTTTTCTAAACCTCTAACCCATAAAAAAACTCACTGAATTACAATATGCTGCATTAATTTCCATCTATTGTTCATTTAAAACACAGTGGATTTTCTTAAACTAAACATACTGTGTAACCAGCACTGAGATCCAGAAATAGGTCATTACTATACTACAGTAGTATACGATCTGCAGTTGCTGAATCCATGGATGCAGAACTGTGTATAAGGAGGAACCACATAGAAGGAGGGCCAATTATAAGTTATACTCAGATCTTCAACTGTGTGGAGGGTTGTTCAACAACTCTCTCATTGTTCGAGGGTCAACTGTACATTGTGATTCAGCTTCTCCTTCTGCCAGATTCTGCCTTTCTCACATTCTTCCAGGTGAACTTCCTAAGAGCATTGTCCATTAACTTTCCCATTAAAAATCCCCATTTTCAGGAAACCCGATCTAAGATAGTACCAGCACAAATCCCAGAACATCCATATGGAGAACTATTAGGCTTGCTAAGGAATGAGGAAAACTATGTGCTGCCATTGCTGCAGGATTTGGCTAATATGTACCAATATAGCATGAGGAGACAAGAGTAGATGCACAGGATTGTATATGTTGAGGATGCTGAATGAAGGGGAACAGAACAAAAAAGAAAGTTGGGGATGGGGGAGTTTATCAATATGGGTGATAGTCCTGTGAAATAGAATTTAACACTCTGGCATCTACAGTGGGAGATCATGCTATTCTCTCCTAGGATAGCTATTAGAAACATGTAAAAAAAAATAGTGACACAAAATAAATTAGGTAGGAATGTCGGAGTTATCAGGGCTGATGATGGAAAAAGGATTCCAAGATTCAGAAAGAGACGTAGGTAGGATATATTACATAAAGCTGGATAAACAGCTGACAGTATTTCATGTGAAGGCCTAGAGGACATGCCAGGTGACAGTACTAAGCAAGTAACTGGTGAAAGGGGAACAAAAATTGTTTAGGAGCTCAGGGATGGCTGTTCTCTCTAGGCTATGAATGACAGTAAAAGATGCTGTTTTAGGACTGGGAATCCTGATAGCAATTAATTTGATTGCATCTCAAAATAACAAAGAGGAGATGGTAGTGCTTAGCAATCAAAAGCAAGGTAAGTGCAATGATCACAACGAGCAACAAGATCTGTGTGGCAGATGAGGAAGCTTGACTCACAGTGAGATATAGAAATGGTTAACAGGATATGTTAGTCCTTACAGAAATCTGAATATGCAGCAAGCAAGCATTTTGCATAATATGTACAATCAAAATAAATAAAAATAAATGATGAGGCAGAGGGAAGCTGCCCATTAAAAAGCTGCCCACAATTTTTTCCCCCTAGATTCCAGATGTGATCTGATTCTCAGACCATGAACCCATTGACTGGAAGAGAGGCCTATGATGAAAGATCATTTTTCACTGTGACAAATGTATAACAGTAATTCCCCTGTACTTTACCTAGGTGACCCCTGAACTTTAATTCAGGTGCCTCAGCACTGGGAAAAGGGAAATGTCCAGATCATTCAAGGGTTGATGTAAACATGAACATAGTGAGGAAGAAATTCCATATATTAAAAGGAACAAAATAGAATGTCTAGAACCCAAAATACGTTATGTGCAGATTAAACACCACAGAAAAAATATCAGTGAGCTTAAAGACATAACAATAGAAATTATCCATACAGATATATTTACCTTTGGTGAAATATGGGATGGTACTAAGAACTCTAACAATAGTGTTACTAGAGTTCCAGGAAGGAGGTTTACAGGAATTGAATAAATAATGGCTAATATTTTCCAAATTTGTTCAAAATTATAAGGCTGCATGTCCTAGAAGCTCAAAAAATTCTAATCAAGAAAAAGAAAAGCAAAGGCACATAATTCAAATTTTATAAAATCATTGTTAAAGAGAAAATTTTAAAAGCAGTCAGAGAAAAGAGAGATTAAATGCAGGGGAATAACCATAAGAAAGTTGTTGACTTTTTATCGGAAACAATGCAAACCAGAATATTTTGGAACAACATCTTTAAAATGTTGAAAAAAGGTCTGTCAACCTAAAATTCTATATCCAGAAAAAATATTCTTCAGAAATGAAGCTAAAATAAAAATATGTTCAGGAAAAGAAAACCTTGGAGAACTCATCACCCAAAGATCTGCACAAGAAGAAAATTTATAGTAAATTTCTTCAGGCTGAAGAAAGAGTAAACCAGAGTTTTACTAAGAAATAAAAAATACTGTGAATAGTCACTATGTAGGTAAATTTTTTAAAAATTCCTTCATTTTTAAATTTCTTTAAAGTGTATTTTATTGTTTAAATTATAAAATAATATATTTGTGGGGTTTATGACATATGAAGATGTAGATTATTTGACAATAAAAGTATAAATAAGAGGAGGGCATAATAGAAATATACTGTTATACATTTCTTACATTAAAACTCAAGAGGCATAATATTACTTGAAGAAAGACTGTGATAAGATGCATATTGCAAACCCTAGAGCTCCTACTGCATAAACGTAAAAGTTATAGCTAGTAAGACCATGGTAAAGAAAAATTGAATATTGAAAATATTTAAATAGTCATAAAAAATGCAGGGACGGAGAGCAAAAAATATATGGGACACGTCCTCCTCAGCATCATGGCCACCCTCAGACCTCTCATGAAGCCAAAGATCAAAAAGAGAACCAACAAATCCATCCAGCACCAGTCAGACCGATATGTCATAATTAAGAACTGGCAGAAGCCCAGGGGCATGACAATAGGGTGTGCAGGAGATTCAGGGGCCAGATTTTGATGTCCAACTTTGGTTACTGGAACAACAAGAAAACAAAGCACTTGCTGACCAGTGACTTCTGAAAGTCTCTGTCCACAATGTCAAGGAGCTTGAAATGCTGCTGATCTGGAACATATATTACTGGGCTGTGATTTCTCACATCGTCTCCTCTAAGAACCACAGAGCCATTGTGGAAAGAGCAGCCTAGCCGGCTGTCAGTCACCAATCCCAATGCCAGGCTGCACAGCGAAGAAAATGAAGAGGCAGCTTGTGTGCACATTGTATTCGTGTTAATAAAACCATAAAACTCAAAAAAGTATACGTATGGGACAAATTGAAAACAAATAGCTGGATGGTACACTTAGAAACAACCATGTAAATCATTAGATTAATTATAAATGCTCTAAACTTTCTTAAAAAAAGCCAAAGAATATTACACTGGATTTAAGAGCTAAATCCAATTTTATATCATCTGGAGGAAGTGCATTTTAAATATGGAGTTACAGATAGTCCAACAGTAAGAGAATGGGAAAATATACAGAGAAGTCCTCACAACCAGGAATATTGACAAAGATGAGAAGGGGAATTTCATAAAAATAAAAGTGTCAATTCTGAATCCCTGTGAACCTAGTACCAGAGATTCATAAATCTATGAAGCAAAAACTGCAAAAAATCTGCAAACAAAATTAGACAAATCCACATTATAGTTGAAATTTCTGCAGAAAATTACTAAGGATATAAAAGATGTGAATAAAATATCAACCAGCAGGACATACCTGAAATTTATAGAATAATTCACTGAACAATGGAACATACAAAGTCTTTTTAAAGAGCACATTCAACAGGTGGAACAAAAAATAAAATTAATTAATGAATAACTGAAAAAAAAGAAAGTGAACAGTTGTTTGGGACACCTTCCATCTGATTTCACATTAAATGGAGGCATATTGTGGAAATGAATCCTTAATGGTTATCCAGACTTTAAAAGTGCTCACATCAGTTATTAAAGCTAATAGGAACAATTTCAGTTTAAAAGCAGGACTTCCTGTCCACTTAATAGTACAGTAGTATTGACTACATTACTGGGAAATGCCCTATGTCTAATTTTCCATTCCTTAACTGGAGGAGAATATTGTCTCGAATGCAGATGCCTCAGATACCTTGTAATTTTATGTAACCAATTTCAATGGACTTTATGCCATTTTTAGCTTGTCACCTATGTGTGATTATCCCAGAAAACAATCTCTTTTCCCCCAAACTCACTATTTATGTACTTCTTATGTTTAAACTAATTACTGAACCTTAGTACTTCCCCATTGAAGAATGGGCTTATAAGTATACTGCCTCATGATTATATGATTTTTAGACTAGATGGTTTATTTGGTAGATTTCCTAGCATCATCTCCCTGGGCTCTAAGTTATTTAATACATTAATTTTGGGCAGTTCATCATGATGAACTGATGGTGTTAATTTTTTATTATAGCCTATTTAGTAGTTTTATCCTCTAAGATCACAAAGATTTTCTTTGATATTTTCTTAAACAAATTGTGGTATAGCCAAACAATAAAAAGAAACAAACTACTAGACACACAGCATTGACGAATCTCAAAAAATGTGCTGAGCTACCTAGGACACAAAAGAACACATACCATATGAACCCATGTATATACTATTACAGAAGAGGTAAACCTAATCTATAGTAATCTCTGGCCTAGGCAACAACTGATAACATATCAGTTGTTGCCTAGGCCAGAGGTGAGGGTGGGTAAAATGCAAATGGATACAAGGAAAATTTGGGGGGTGATGGAAATATTCTGTATCCTGATGGGGTTGATGATCATATGGGTGTATACATTTGACAAGCTCATCAAACTGCAAACTTAAAATAGGTGCTTTTTTATTGCATGTAAGTCACACCTCAATAAAGTTAATAAGGAAAACCAAACAGAAAACTATTGTGTAGGGAGAAGAATGGAAGCAGGGAGACTAGCTAAAGTGCTGTGAATAATCTGAGCAATGATGGTTGAAACAGTAGAAATGGAAAACAAGAAGATAAATTTAGGATATGTTTTGAAGGCAAATTTTACGTGATACGTGGATAATTTATATGTGTACATTTGGGAGTGGGGATTCTGATGGACAGTGAGAAATAAGGAAAAATCCCTGAAAGTTTGGCTTAAAAAATTGGATAGTGTTATTTATTCAGAACAGTTAATCTGAGAAAAGAGTTTGGTAATTGAGTTCTATGGAGAATCAAGAGTACTATTTTGGCTGTGTTAATTTTAAGATGCTTTTTAAAAAACCTGTGGACAAATATCCAGCAGGGTGTTGGGTATATGATTCTGGAGTTCTAGGGCATGTTTGAATCTTAAGGTACAGATGTGGAAGTGATAGCGGACAAGTTCTATTTAAAGCCATAGGCTTGAAAAAATGTCACCTAGAGAGCCCAGGACATTTAGTGGTGGAGGAGGAGAAAAGGACCAGCGAAGGAGACTGTGATGAAGCAGCTAACAATGCAGGCACTCAGTTACAAGCACATGGGGTCCTAGACATTAAGAGATGAGAGAGTTTTGTGAAGAAAAGTGAGCAGTTATGTTGAAAGCAATGGAAAGGTCTGGTTAAGGAAAGAACGGTGACCACTGGATAAATTTGTGTGTGTGTGACCCTGACAAGATCTTTTTCTGGAATAGAAGGGGTGGAAACTTGATTGGACTGGATGTAGAAGATCATATTGACATGACTCTATATTTGTCAAGAAAACGTACAATGAATTGGGAAGGAATGGAAGAGTGGTGGGAAGATGATTCAGGTCAAAGTCATGGGAGGTTTTATTTGATTTGATTTGAAAAAAACCAGTATTAGTGCTTGTTTGTATGCTGATGGTAATATTCCATCAAGAACTGAGAATTGGTTGAAGCAGGAGAGGGGGTGTTTGAGGAAAGTCTTTGAGAAAACATGGGATGCAAACCCCAAGTGGAGGAATTCGTATTTAATACCATGCTTCATTTTGGGATACATAGCATTATGCTAAGAGACTGTATTGATGTCATTGCGCTCTATGCTTTAATACTCAATTTAGAACTAAAAAAGAAGACTTAGCAAAATAAGATTTGGTTCAAGTTAAGATTTGGTTAACATTCTGTGATTTCTTTTTTGGTTTGGAACACACAATTTTCCCAGTTTTGCCTATCCTTCAGGAATATCTTGCCTTCATTAGATAACTACTCTAAAGTTAAAATGAAAAGAGAGCATTTTCTAAAGGTTATACTATTTAAGGTTGTATTTATTGAAGGAAAAAAACTTCTAAACAGTTTTATCCTGTTGGAAAAAATAGTTTCACCTGAGCCACAAATGAGACTGGAAACAAAAGACAGAATCTGAGAATTTGTTTGCAGGGTCTTCTGTTCAAAAGAATACCGTCCTTGAAAAACCTGCAGCCATAGTAACAGCCATTCCCAGTCCTGTGATCTACAGAGCATAGAACCCTGTTAGGTGTCACAAAATTATACACCATTGCACGCCAGTCACTAGTGAAAGGTTGAATTTTTTTTTTCTTTTTTGGTTGCTTTGGGTCTTGGTTGCTGTGTGCAGGCTTTTTCTAGTTGTGGCAAGCGGGGGCTACTCTTTGTTGCAGTGCGCGGGCTTCTCATTGTGGTGGCTTCTCTTGTTGCGGAGCACAGGTTCTAAGTGCACAGCCCTCAGTAGTTGCAGCACATGGGCTCAGGAGTTGTGGCTCGTGGGCTCTAGAGAGCAGGCTCAGTAGTTATGGCACATGGGCTTAGTTGCTCCGAGACATGGGGCATCTTCCCGGACCAGGGATTGAACCTGTGTCCCTTGCATTGGCAGGCGGACTCAACCACTGGGCCACCAGGGAAGTCCGAAATGTTGACTTTTTATTGTCAGTTCTTGAACAGCCACTAATAATCATTCGGAGCTAAAGACACTCTTCATCTAATGTGGTGAATGGAGCTAATGAAATACTTAAGGGCCAGAGCAAGAAGTGAGGAAAAAAGCTGTGACTTTAAAATCCCCAGAAACAAAGGATGTCTTACAAATGAGAAGAAAACTTGAGACTGTGAAAGCCTGAGGTCGGGTCTCAGGAAAAAAGAAAGTGAAAAAAGCAGATTATTTTCCCAAATACTGGCATTTAAGCTGCTAGTACTTCCACGGGGGTGACCACCAAGATCGTGAGAGGATCTCCTACTCTTGCTGGTAGATCTGCGGAGCTTGGGCTATCCCCTCACTCCTTCTCCTACCTCCTTCAAACATAGATAATAACACTAAAACAGGTGTATCAGCGAGGATCCTTTAGGTGCAAGTCACTGAATAAATGAAAAGTGGCTTCAACAGCGAGAATAATTCGCTACCTCCCATAACAGGAAGTCCCAAGGTCGGCGCTATCAGAGTTGGTTACCTCCTCAGCTCCATGATGTGAGGGCTCCTGGTCACTCTCTCTGGGAGTCTCTTGACTTTCCCCTTTTGGGCACAAAAAGAATACAAGTAGGTCCTAACATAGAGGCCTCACGTGGCAGTGTCAAAGGCAGGAACAAGCGAGTCCCTATTTTATTTCTCCTTTTTTAATTATGAGGAAAACAATCCCAGAGGCCTCTCACTAGACTTTCCTCTTTGTCTTGTTTTTCTAATACTTGACCATGTGTAACAAATCACTGATAAGGGAAATGAAATTATAATGGCTGGCATAGACTGATGAGCATCTACCCCTGGGGGTAGGGAAGCCCCTTAAAGATACACAAAAAACTAGTTCCTAAATAGAGCTGGCTTTCTGCCAGCAGAGCAGAAAGGATAACTGTGACCGCTGAGAAGAGAGGGCAATGCATGCGCAGTGATGAGCAGAGTGGCTGGTGCCCAAATGCATTTAGTAAATATTAGCTGCTATTGTTGTCCTATCAAGCCGCTCTTCTGGGAAACACAATAGAAGACCCCAGCCTCAGACCCCAGCCTCACACCCCAGACTACGTATTCTGACCTCCATCCAATCTTTCATCAAATAGTACAGTTAACCCCTTAGCTGTAGCTTTACTTTCTTTCCTTGACTGTAAATCCTTTTCCCTTGTCGTCCTGTTTGTCTCAAAAAGTGGTAGCTAATGAGTTGTCTGCCTCCAGCCTCATCGATTTTCAAAAATTTTGCATATTGTAGCCAAACTGATCTTTCTTTTTTAAACTTTTTTTTTAAAATTTATTTATTTATTTTTATTTTTGACTGTGTTGGGTCTTCGTTTCTGTGCGAGGGCTTTCTCTAGTTGCGGCAAGCGGGGGCCACTCTTCATCGCGGTGCGCGGGCCTCTCACTATCGCAGCCTCACTTGTTGCGGAGCACAGGCTCCAGACGCGCAGGCTCAGTAACTGTGGCTCACGGGCCCAGTTGCTCCGCGGCATGTGAGATCTTCCCAGACCAGAGCTCGAACCCGTGTCCCCTGCAGTGGCAGGCAGACTCTCAACCACTGCGCCACCAGGGAAGCCCCAAACTGATCTTTCTAAAGGCAGAACTAATCATGTCACCATCTTCCTTAAGAGCTTATCACAGTTCCTCATTGCATTACATCTGAAGGTTGACCTCTTCAGGATCATGTCCATGTAGTTGTTCTTCAGTGCAGGTGGAGGGAGGCTCTCTGTCCTTCAGCTCTGCCGTATGGAACATGCAGTCCCCTTGGTGCAGGAGGAGAGAAACAGAAGACTCCCAAGTAGGGTCTCCATTGCCCACAAAGAGTGGGGTGCCCAGCCCATCTGTAAGGGGCTGAGAAGCACCATCTGGCATTCACCCGGAAGGGGAGGAGGACATACTTTTAGGGAACACTATTGTAATAGATCCAGAGATGTGCCTCCCGGATCCCCCTTCAAGGAAGGGCTTGCTGCCCAATTTCAGAGAACTTGTCTGTCTCAGTGGCTGAGAGCTGCCTTGTCTGAGGTCACGACTTTCCTGGGGTAGCCCACTTGTAACTGAGTGAGGCAGAGGGATAAAGACATGGCCGTTTTGGCCCATGCATATAACTCCGAGAGGCACTGCTCACTTGAGGACTCCCTGCTGGGGTGGCCAGGGCTTCCTTGTGCTTGCTTCACAGTTGACTTCTTCCTCTTCTCTATCCTGTTTCACCATTTCTTTCATAGGCTTTGATCCTTTATGAACATCTTGTACCGCATACTCTACATGGTATCTGCTTCTGGAAATTACAACCTGCAACAACTAGTAATTTCTAGCAGAAAGTCCTTTAACCCTCAACTCTCTTTTCTGCCTCAATGATCATTATCTAAGTTGATAATTTTTCACTCCAGATTTATAGAAATACAGTTACCTGAATGCATCACCAAAATTTTGCAGATAAAATACAATTTATTAAGTAATTACATGCTGCCAAGTGCTTTTTAAAAAATAAGTTTATTTATTTTATTTATTTACTTTTGGTTGTGTTGGGTCTTCGTTGCTGCGCGCGGGCTTTCTCTAGTTGCGGAGAGCGGGGGCTACTGTTCATTGTGGTGTGCGGGCTTTTCATTGTGGTGGCTTCTCTTGTTGCAGAGCACGGGTTGTAGGTGCGTAGGCTTCTGTAGTTGTGGTGCATGGGCTCAGCAGTTGTGGCACGTGGGCTCTAGAGTGCAGGCTCAGTAGTTGTGGCACACAGGCTTAGTTGCTCCGTGGCATGTGGTATCTTCCCAGACCAGGTATCGAACCCATGTCCCCTGCACTGGCAGGCGGATTCTTAACCATTGTGCCACAAGGGCGGTCCCCAAGTACTCTTTTTTGTTTTGTTTTTCTATTTTACTCTCTCATTCTCTCTAAGGCTCCCTATGAGTAGATAGATGCGTAGAAGAAAAGTCATCTGCCCAGACCCAATAGTTATTAAACCAGGGAGTTCAGACTCTGATCCTCCTTTGCCCTTTATAACTTTACAGCCTGTTTCCTTCATAACTAGTTTAAACCACCACTGCCTGGAGCACCCTTTCCCTCTTCCCTTTGAGGGGCTCACTGCTACTCACTCAGCTCAGCATCAGTAAATCCAAAAAACTTCCAAAGTTGTCCCCTATCCCTGCATGCACTGTCATGCTGTGTTGCGCCGATAGCTAGTACCCAAACATTTATCCCCATCTTGGTACTTATCAATACTGTATGATAGTCGTCGTTGCCTGTCTAGCATCTCTAATGGCTGACTAGTGCCTGGTGCATCCTTCTTTACCTACTTCTCAAAAGGATTTTTAGTGATTTAGTGTCAGCACATCGTAGGTATTGAAAAGTGTTTACTGAGTGAATTTAATAATGCTCTTTTTTTTCTCTAGCTTTGCACTAACTCTATCATCCTAGGAGATTCAGTTAAAAGAGGAAAAAATACTGCCATTCTAGAATGTATGCAACAAACATCTGTGAGTCTAAAGGAATTTGGCTCATTAATGTTTCTTTTCCAGTTCTGATAGTTGACTATGCTCGTGGCTGACTACACAGTGTGACGTAGCGCCGATAACTTGGGAAGGGCAGAGGTGTCTAGTGAATGGAGAACTCTTCCTAGACAGAACTATTTTCTGTTCATTTTTTTCCCCCACAAATCCACGTTCAACATCTATGACATGCAAGACCCCTTCAGGGATGACTATCTCAGTCAGTTTAGATAATCACATTCAAGATGTATGTGTGTAACAGGAATTATGATATGAGTATTCACATTCTGGTTCTCTTCCCTGCCCCCCAATACTATCCCCATTAATTTTATTTGCAATTAAGCAAGATGAGGGGAGAAATATTCTGAGCAAAATGTTTTATTGTCTGATAACAAATGAAAATTATGCAAGTGGAAAAAAACTGAACCACTCTACAAAAGAACCATGTTGGGAGACTATAATATCCTTCATGGAACAGTACTTTATTAAAAGCCAGAAAAAATCTTTTATCAATGGTTGCATCCAAAAATCTGCCATTAATCTATGACAGTGATGCCAAGGAGAGTATCATCTTCCAGGTAGAAAGTTCATTTACTTAACTGAGTAAAAAGAGAGTATTTTATAGCATTTTTATTTCACTCCTCATTGCTATGTGCTTTAAATAAGACAATTGCCCTTATTTTTCATAGAAAAATAAAAAACACATGTACATTGTCTATGCAATTTAAAATAAAAATATGTACATATTTTATTGACTTCATTTTAATTATTATTAAATAGACAAATATGGAGACATAACATGAGAACCCACTTTGTCTTGCACAATATTTAATAACTATGTCCTATAAATGGGTGTGACCAAGAGAGTTCCATGTTGTGACAAGGTGGGCAAGGTGAAGATTACAAATAACATTTAGTCAATTGTGGGCCTGCAGAAACCAGTGCTCAGGTGAATGTCAAAGTCAGGCCACGTTTCCCAGCTGTGACGACAGCCTTTCTACTCCATTTTTGGACACTCTTCACATTTTTAAAAGTACACCCACCAGGTCCCCCTTGCTCCCTCCTGAATTTTCTCCTTCCCTTTTTTCTTTGTGTCTTTCTACCTTTCCTTCCATCTGGCTTTCCCTCCAATTCTCTCTCCTTTCTTCAAACTAGTAGCCAGCACCTGCTCTGAGTTCAGCCACATTCTGACCCGGAGGGATACAAAGATGAATAAGTCAGCCGATTATTGTTTCCAGGGGCTTTTATTTTTGCCTCTCTTCTCATTTTAGACTTAACATTTGCTTTCCCATCTATCACAACAGGGCTTCAAACTACTGAAGTTTCTGTAACTGTCTCCTTCCAAATCAAAAAGTTACTCCTTTCTTCTTCCATTGGATCACGTCAGAATATGTCCCACTTATGTGCAAGGGATGCTCATGGAATAAGGATGTCCCTCACAGACAAATTTTCATATTTTCAGCATCCTGGGTTGTGTTTATCCTTAAAGGATATATCTACCTGTAAGAATTGTGGGCTCTAGGTAAGACATATTTTTGAGGATGTAGGTCTTGAGAAAAGGATTTGTGAATGTTGTTCAGAGTTGAGCTCATGGAGAGAGAGGGTTTGGGGAGCAGTTAGTCCTCTGGTCCATTCCCAGCTTGGCCATTTACTAGTTATGTGAAGCTGAGACCCTCGGTTTTCTCATCAGAATTCAGTAATGGGAATTAAATCAGCTGCAATTTGTAAGGTGTTAAAAATTAATGTCTGTATTATAATTCTTAAGCTATTCCTACCCTAAACGTCTTCTCTTTATGTACGTGTGTAAAACCTCATTAATGAGGAGTTGGATCCTTAGAATATATTATTATTATTTCCAGTTGCTTCTCGTTTTTTGCCAGTGTGTATGGCTAAAAAGCAGTGTGATGTGGTTGAGTTGGCTGATTCTACCTCTGAAGACCTGATTGTGAGCCTTTCTTCCCAAATTCACATTGCAGTGTCATTAAATTGATAGCTTGAAATAGGTCATCTTGGGAAAATTTATAGCGTGGAAATTAACAAACACTACAAAAAAAGGCTCTGTTTTCTTCTGGAGGGAGAAAAAAAATTGTTAACCCTTTACTAGCACACCACTGCCAAGAGTCCAGGCAGAGACAGAGAAAATCCTCTTTTTTCTTTTCCCAAATAACAGAATAGGACACTACAAGTCCCGAGTTCCCATTTCCCTATGACTGTGCTTCTGCTAGGAGGGGAACATATATTCCGAATTCTCTCCAAACTCAACTCTACCTTCTGATCAAGGTGGCCTTAATGTTCTCTCCTGCCTTTTGTTTCCGGAGTTGAGTTCAATTTCTCTCCGTGATTGCAGTAGTCTTGACCCCTAAGCAATAGTCTTTTTTTTTTTTTTAATTAATTTTTAGTTTTGGCTGCATTGGGTCTTCATTGCTGCACACGGGCTTTCTCTAGTTGTGGCGAGCGGGGGCTACTCTTCACTGTGGTGCGTGGGCTTCTCACTGTGGTGGCTTCTCTTGTTGCGGAGCACGGGCTCTAGGTGCTTGGGCTTCAGTAGTTGTGGCACGTGGGCTCACTAGTTGTGGCTCATGCGCTCTAGAGCATAGGCTCAGTAATTGTGGCGCACAGGCTTAGTTGCTCCGCGGCATGTGGGATCTTCCCGGACCAGGGCTCGAACCTGTGTCCCCTGCATTGGCAGGTGGATTCTTAACCACTGCACCACCAGGCAAGTCCCTAAGCAATAGTCTTGAATGAAGTCTTCCTTGCCTATTTAACCCCATCAATGCAGTTTTTCTTTGACACTGTCCCAGTTTTTTGACACTGACAATTCCATTTTTTTTGCAATATCAATCTCTATTCACACCCCTTTTAAAGCATGTACAGTATTTCATGCTCCCAACATGAAGTGCCTCTGAGCTGTCAAATTCTTTGACCATTTATTAGATAGTCTGGCTTATTTTGTCTCTATGATTAAAAAAAAGGACAGGTTGTCTGATATTTACAGAGAATCCCAGGTAAATTTTATTGGCATCATTTGAAAAGTACTTAGTGGATTCTTTTTTAAATATAAAAACTATTTTCAAAGAACAGATTGAAAAATAGAAAGTTGTTCCCTTTTAGTTCCCCAAACTTCTATCTGGTTCTGCAGGGTATTTCACACAGCTGTGCTTTATGAGAGGCAATGAATTGTATTTATTCAGCAGCTTCTCTGGGGCAGTGAACTCTGAGCTCTTGCTCATAATTAGCATAAGTAAGCAACACATTCCTGGTTCTCAGGCTCTTTTGAGCCTCCAAGTCACCCTCAAGGGAGGCATAACACACACCAGCCTAGAGTGCTTCCACCTATTTCAGCTCTGTGCTTGCTGCCCTACCGATCACTTTCAAATGCAAATATCTCCTTTACTATTTGAGGCTTCATGCCTGCTTCTCCCTTTCTCATTAAATTATTCCTCCACCCACCCCACACCAAGGTGGGTCTCTGTGGATTGCAGACCAGTTGCCAAGAACCTTAAGAAGAACTGAAAACCTTTCACTTTCTACCCTGTGTCCTCTCCTTTTTTATTTGCTGTGGTCTCTGTAGCTGAGAACTATTTCTGGAGCAGCGCAGGCTAACAGCCAAGCCTTAGTGTGCTTCTTTCTTCAGGTTTCACCTAAGTAGATCTCAATATCATGCTGGCCTCGGGAATAGAGGCTCCTTAGAATACTTTGCTGCCTTCCCACCTGCCTTTAATGGTAACTAGAAATAGATTTAATGATCTCCAGGTGCATCTATCACCATCCTCAAACAATCTGGTTTTCAATTATTCAGCTTACTGTGGCCAGGGAACAGGACTCACCTTTCTTAGGGAACTGTAAGTTCTGCTTCCTATTTCCTCTCCATTTGGGCTCTTTACTGCCCTTCCTGTCCCCTGCCTGCCACCATCAAATCAGGAGAATCTTTGGCTGTCATGGTGTCATGGTAGGAAGTCTATCTCTAACTCTCTGTCTTCAAATCTATTCAGACTCAGGATTTTGCCTTTAGAATCCCAAATGGCTTCTTTTTGCTATAAAATTATTTTCTTTATGAATGTCTCACAGTTTAGGTGTGTGAATGGTGAAAAGGCCACGGTCTTACCAAAAAAAAAAAAAAAAAGACTAAAAGAGGAGAACTTCTGCTGATATTTCAAAATATTGTGCCACCACATAAATACCATGCTGACTGAAGAAGGCATTTTAGTGTAGATGCTGTCTTTTAGTATCTTTAAGCAGAAACCCACTTAAAAGATATAAAAGCCCAAGCTCTACTTTTTATGTTCCTTAACCTCAAATAAAAGGGAAGTTGATTTGGGCAGAGATTAAACATAACAAATACAAAACTCACTTTCCTACCCATAGATGAGTTCCATTTAAAATAAATATTTTTTATCAAATCATCCCATTGTACACTTGAAATATCTTAGTTTTATTTCTCAATTATACCTCAGTAATGCTAAAAACTAGAATAATTTTTTTTCAGGAGCACTTTTGTATTGGTGACTGTAAATTATGATTTAAATCTGGTACAGTCACTGGTAAGTGTTGCTTGAAATGCAGGCAGGGGATAAGCAAGCACTTCATAGAGTTTACAAAATGCAAGTAGGATACTACCACAAAGTCACAGTTGTCTTTCACAATGTGTATTAATATTTGCCTGCTGAAAATTCCATGCATTTTGCCTGTTAATGAAGACCTTTTAAGTTAAAATTCCCTTTCTGAACAGGAATACTGTCCCTATATACTATATATATATACACACACACACTAATATTACACTACTATTATTATACTATTATATATAATTATATATACTATTATATTTATGTGGTTTTATAGACATAATATATTTACTATTAAACTAGTTATTTACTATTAAGCTATTTAGCTATCACAATTAGGCAAGTTTTCAAAGAGATTCTTTCCAAATGTGTGCTTCTTTCCACAATACCCATTATAAATATTTCAACAAGGAAAAGAATATGAAATGTTTGCAGACTTCTTGTCCGCAACACATTTTTGTTCAGCAATAATGACTTCAAGGTGTTTCTATTCAAAACTAAAGCTTTGCAGGAAGTTGAAGAGGAAGCCCTTACTCCTTGCCCCTTCATTTCTTTGTGTCCTGAAATTTGTGACTCAGTGCAATGAAAATAATCAGAATGAAACCTTGCCCAGAGGGAAGTCCTCTCAAATGCTGGCGGGGTTCCACTGTCCTCCTCCAGCATCATCCCTCATTTTCTTTGGAATATTGTAAATTTTAAGACCTGCTAGTAGAATCTATATCAAATATGTTTTATTGGGAAAGAGATTTTGAGGTGGAATAAAAGCATATTTTCTTAACCCTTTCATATTCTGATCGATTTACTTTAATCTGGATTAACTAAAATCCCTGAAGACCCTAAGAAATTACATGAGATTTCACCTCAGAGAACATTCTCCTATGTTAAACCACAGTGCAATTAGGAAGCCAGGAATGGAGTTTGAGCTCAGTACTCTTGAAGCTGAGAAAAGAAGTTTATTTGCCTTTACACAATTTTCATTCTTTTTGTGGCTTTTCTTAAGTCTCACTCAGGGCAAGATTCTCTATTGCTAATAAGCATTCCCAGTAATTTAGGGCACTGACCTCCTGTTTTCCCAAATAATATTTGTTGGTGCAAATCAAATCTGTTTTTCTCTTATGTTTTTCCCCCCACATTTGCAGGGGCCTATATTGATGTATTTAATTTTGAAAAGTGTTATGGGATACCTTAAAAGAGAGTCAGTCCTTCTCATGCCGAGAAGTTAAACCTAAGATACATATTGTTGAGTTTTAAAGGTATGTTGGGTGTAGTTTGAATCAAAATATAGGCCATGTGGCACATTTGAAATGCACCTTATGCCCTTGGGAGTGCCCCAGAGAGAGGGGTAGTCATCTTCCAGAGCAGATGGAATGTTGTGATTAGAGACCCCAGTGACTGTTAATGGTAGGTGGCATGGCATATATATCATGACATTTGGATAGTAAAAACAGATGTTTCTAATAAAATTCTCAGATCAAAGCTCTAAAAGCAGACACTCTAATTTGAATAACTTTGTAGCATGTTTCTGGGTGACGAGTAGCAGAAAGTCATTTTGCAATAGTTAACAGTTTTCCTGAGCTACAATCATCAGGCTCCCTACTGATCAATAAAAACATGCCAGGTTCTTTGAGGTTAAGTTACTTGGGTAAGTTACTTAAGTTCCCTCAGCATGAATTTGTTTATTCGTTACATGTACACAGGACCTGGCTCTGTAAGCACATGGTAATCACCTGATTTTCAACAAATGAGTGCACACCTACCTTATTAATAGGTAGGTATTTAAAAGATTAAATGAGATAAAATAATATCAAGTAAGCAAAAGTTTCATCACGCACTTGGCATGCATTCAACACTAACCACTTGAGCGTCTTTATCCCTTTTTCACAAAGTGTCTTCACATCGAATACCTTATTTAGACCAGACAATTTCTAGTTTTTATTTAGGGTACATGTTACCTTCATTTTCAAACAAAAGACTGAGATTCAGACAAACTAATTGGCTTTCCAATGTCCATGTGGCCAGTGCATATCTGAGCCTGGAGTAAATATTCAGATAGTCAAGGTTCTGTTTCAGGGCCTAACTTCCAGCCCTGCCACTACTATCCATCTGCTTCCACTTTGGGGTCTGGTTTTCTCCTCTATAAATTGAAGGAGTTGACGTTGTTGGGTGTGGCATCAACTAATATATGGCACGATCCACCACATAATCTCAGTATCCCACAGCAACATGCATTTACCTAGATCACAAATCCATAGGTCACCTGAGGGTCTCCTGTTCTAGGCTGGGTACATCCCTGGCTGGCTCAGCCCTGTAGGTCTCTAATCCTCCTCCTCAGCTAGCCCAGGCTTACTCTCCTGCTCTGACAGATGTGAAAGAGAGCAGGCACAATAGCACAAACAGTTTTCTGTTAACAGTCCATTAACCCAGGCAGATCATGTGGCAAACCCGAAAGCAAGGGGTAGGGAAGTATCTTCTGTCTCTTTCCTGGGAGAAGGTACTGCCAGGTGGTATGTGAAGGATGTGGATAAGGGCAGGGTAAAGAATTGAGGACATTAATGCCATGTATTTCAACTGCTAAGATTGCTTTTAGCTCCAGCACGTTGTGATTTTCTTCCAATTTACATTTGGTTGGCAGAGTCTCTTTTCCTTATTTCTTTTCTTAATGTTTTTCTTTTTTAAAAAAGTGTTATTTTTTAAAATGAATTCTTATTGGAGTATATTTGCTTTACAATGTTGTGTTAGTTTCTGCTGTACAGCAAAGTGAATCAGTTATGCGTATACATATATCCCCTCTTTTTAAGATTTCCTTCCTGTTTAGGTCACCACAGAGCACTGAGTAGAGTTCCCTAGTGCTATAGTGCTATACAGTAGGCTCTCATTAGTTATCTATTTTGTACACAGTAGTGTATATATGTCAGTCCTAATCTCCAGTTCATCCCACCCCCCCCAAACCCCTTGGTATCCATAAGTTTGTTCTCCACATCTCTGTCTCTATTTCTGCTTTGCAAATAAGTTCATCTGTACCACTTTTCTAGATTCTTCATATAAGAGATATTATATGATATTTTTCTCTTTCTGACTTACCCCACTCTGTATGACGGACTCTAGGTCTATCCACGTCTCTGCAAATGGCACTATTTCATTCCTTTTTATGGCTGAGTAATATTCCAATGTATATATGTACCACATCTTCTTTAACCCATTCCTCTGTTGATGGACTTTTAGGTGGCTTCCATGACCTGGCTATTGTAAATAGTGCTGCAGTGAACATTGGGGTGCATGTGTCTTTTTGAATTATGGTTTTCCTTGGGTATATGCCCAGTAGTGGGATTGCTGGGTCATATGGTAATTCTGTTTTTAGTTTTTTGAGGAAACTCCATACTGTTCTCCATAGTGGCTGTACCAATTTACATTCCCACCAACAGTGCAAGAAGGTTCCCTTTTCTCCACATCCTCTCCAGCATTCATTGTTTATAGATTTTTTGACGATGGCCATTCTGACCAGTGTGAGGTGATACCCCATAACTTCTTCACACTCTTTTCAGATCAAAATCCCTATATTCTGCATCTAGGAAGGACTAATTATTTCCTTCTTTTCTGTTGAAACAAAAAAACCTGCATCTGTGTGAACCCTGAAAGCATATTCACGATGAAGAAAATATAGTGCTCCAACCTCCTATGAGATTGTCCTTTAATATTGCCGTCTGGAACAATATGTTCAGGGAACAGCAAGATCAACATATAAAAAAAAACACAGAATGGCAAACTGACATGAGTTTTCTGCCCTTCAGTGAATTCCTGTTTGCCCTAGGCAACTTGAAAAACATTGACACTAATGATTAGAGAAATGCAAATTGTAATGTTTTTGTGTCTATGTCCATCATTGATATTGACCTATAATTTCCTTTTTTGGTGATATCTTTGTCTGGTTTTGGTATCAGGGTGATGGTGGCCTCGTAGAATGAGTTTGGGAGTGTTCCTCCCTCTGCAATTTTTTGGAAGAGTTTGCGAAAGATAGGAGTTAGCTCTTCTCTAAATGTTTGATAGAATTCACCTGTGAAGCCATCTGGTCCTGAACTTTGGTTTGTTGGAAGATTTTTAATTACAGTTTCAATGTCATTACTTGTGATTTGTCTGTTTATATTTTCTAATTCTTCCTGGTTCAGTCTTGGAAAGTTGTACCTTTCCAAGAATTTGTCCATTTCTTCCAGGTTGTCAATTTTATTGGCATAGAGTTGCTTGTGGTAGTCTCTTTTGATCCTTTGTATTTCTGTGGTGTCAGTTGTAATTTCTCCTTTTTCATTTCTAATTTTATTGATTTGAGTCCTCTCTCTTTTTTTCTTGATGAGTCTGGCTAAAGGTTTATCAATTTTGTTTATTTTCTCAAAGAACCAGCTCTTAGTTTTACTGACCTTATTTATTTATTGCTATTGTTTTCTTAATTTCTATTTAGTTTATTTCTGCTCTGATCTGTATGATTTCTTTCCTCCTACTAATTTTGGGGCTTTTTTTTTTTGGTTCTTCTTTCTCTAGTTGCTTTAGGTGTAAGGTTAGATTGTTTATTTGAGATTTTTCTAGTTTCTTGAGGTGAGATTGAATTGCTATAAACTTCCCTTTTAGAACTGCTTTTGCTGAGTCCCATAGGTTTTTGGTCATCGTGTTTTTGTTGTCATTTGTTTCTAGGTATTTTTTGATTTCCTCTTTGATTTCTTCAGGGATCTCTTGGTTATTTAGTAACATGCTGTTCAGCTATCATGTGTTTGTGTTTTTTACGGTTTTTTTCCTGTAATTGATTTCTAATCTCATAGCGTTTTGGTCAGAAAAGATGCTTGATACGATTTCAATTTTCTTAAATTTACTGAGCCTTGATTTGTGACCCAAGATGTGATCTGTCCTGGAGAATGTTCCCTGTGCACTTGAGAAGAAAGTGTATTCTGCCACTTCTGGGTGGAATGTCCTATAAATATCAATTAAATCTATCTGGTCTATTGTGTCATTTACAGCTTGTGTTTCCTTATTTATTTTCTGTCTGGATGATCTGTCCATTGGTGTAAGTGGCGTGTTAAAGTCCCCCACTATTATTATTATTATTTTTAAAATATTTATTTATTTATTTTCGGCTGCATTGGGTCTAGTTGTGGCATGCGGGATCTTTGTTGTGGTGCACGGGCTTCTCTCTAGTTGTGGTGCAGGGCTCCAGAGCATGTGGGCTCAGTAGTTGCGGCACGCAGTCTCTCTAGTTGTGGCACATGGGCTCCAGAGTGTATGGGCTCTGTAGTTGCGGCACATGGGCTTAGTTGCCCCACAACATGTGGGATCTTAGTTCCCTGACCAGGGATCGAACCTGCGTCCCCTGCATTGGAAGGCAGATTCTTAACCACTGGACCACCAGGGAAGTTCCCCCTCAAGTATTATTGTGTTACTGTTGATTTCTGCCTTTATGGCTGTTAGCATTTGCCTTATGTATTGAGGTACTTCTATGTTGGCTACATAAATATTTACAATTATTATTTCTTCCTCTTGGATTGATCCCTTGATCATTATGTAGTATCCTTCTTTGTCTCTTGTAACAGTCTTTATTTTAAAGTCTATTTTATCTGATATGAGCATTGCTACTCCAGCTTTCTTTTGATTTCCATTTGCATGGAATATCTTTTTCCATCCCCTCACTTTCAGTCTGTATGTGTCTCTGGGTCTGAAGTGGGTCTCTTGTAGACAGTGTATATACAGGTCTTGTTTTTGTATCCATTCAGCCAGTCTGTGTCTTTTGTTTGGAGCATTTAATCCATTTGCACTCAAGGTAATTATTGATATATGTGTTCCTATTACCATCTTCTTAATTGTTTTGGGTTTGTTTTTGTGGGTTTTTTTCTTCTCTTGTGCTTTCCACCTAGTTCCTTTAGCATTTGTTGTAAAGCTAGTTTGGTTGTGTTGAATTCTCTTAGCTTTTGCATGTCTGTAAAGCTTTGGATTTCTCCATCGAATCTGAAAGAGATCCTTGCTGGGTAGAGTAATCTTGGTTGTTGGCTTTTCCTTTTCATCACCTTAAATGTATCATGCCACTGCCTTCTGGCCTGCAGAGTTTCTGCTGAAAAATCAGCTGATAACCTTATGGGGATTCCCTTGTAGGTTATTTGTTGCTTTTCCCTTGCTGCATTTAATATTTTTTCTTTGAATTTAATTTTTGTTAGTTTGATTAATATGTGTCTTCATGTGTTTCTCCTTGGGTTTATCCTGTATGGGACTCTCTGTGCTTCCTGGACTTGGGTGGTTATTTCCTTTCCCATGTTAGGGAAGTTTTCAACTATAATCTCTTCAAATATTTTCTCAGACCCTTTCTCTTTCTCTTCTTCTTCTGGGACCCCTATAATTTAAATGTTGGTTCATTTAATGTTGTCCCAGAGGTCTCTGAGACTGTCCTCATTTCTTTTCATTCTTTTTTCTTTATTTTGCTCCTCAGCAGTTATTTCCACCATTCTATCTTCCAGCTCACTTATTTGTTCTTCTGTTTCAGTTATTCTGCTACTGATTCTTTCTAGTGTATTTTTCATTTCAGTTATTGTGTTGTTCATCACTGTTTGTTCTTTAGTTCTTCTAGGTCCTTGTTAAACATTTCTTGTATTTTCTCAATCCATGCCTCCATTCTATTTCTGAGATTTTGGATCATCTTTACTACTATTACTCTGAATTCTTTTTCAGGTAGGTTGCCTATTTCCTCTTCATTTATTTGGTCTTTTAGGTTTTTACCTTGCTCCTTCTTCTGTAACATATTTTTTTGTCATCTCACATTTTTGATGGGTGGGGCTGTGTTCCTGTCTTACTGGTTGTTTGGCCTGAGGCGTCCAACACTGGAGTTCGCAGTCCAACGCTGACAGTTGTGTAGAGCCAGGTCTTGGTGCCAGAATGAGGACCTCTGGGAGTCCTCACACCAATTAATATTCCCTGGGGTCTGAAGTTCTTTGTTAGTCCAGCTGTTTGGACTCCGCACTCCCACCACAGGATCTCAGGCCTAACCCTTGTCCTGGGAACCAAGATCCTGCAAGCTGCAGGGTGCAGCAAAAAAAAAAAAAAAAAAAAAAGAAGGCAACAAACTAAAAGGAGAAGAAGAGTAACAAAGAATAAAAAATAAAATAAAGTTAGAAAAATAAAAAATATATTAGAAAAAATAATAATATGAATGAAACAACAACAAGAAGGCAAAACAGAACCACAACAGCAAAAAAAAAAAAAAAAAAATGCCAGAAAAGGCCTTTGGGGGTTAGATGGGGGGGCGGGGCTTAGGCGGGGGCAGCTGGGCCTAGGCTCAGTGTGGCTGGAGGGGGCCCTGGAGGATGGAGGTTCAGGCCCGGGACCCCAGCAGGCTTGCCGGGGCCCGAGCAGGTCGGGAAAATGCTGGCTGCATTCCCCTCTGATTCCCTGATCCCCGAAGTTCTCTCCCCGTCCCCACTGATCCCTTCACCATGAGTGGGCCCCTCCGAGCATGGGAACCCCTCCCCTCCCCCAGCTGCCCCTTGGGGTTCTGGTTCTCTCTCGCCTCTACTTCTGCTCCCCCCTCCCTCACATGCCCCCAGGACATGCGTGACTGGAGGGGGCCCCAGAGGGTGGAGGTTCAGGCCTGGGACCCCAGCAGGCTTGCTGGGGCCCGAGCAAGTGGGGGAAATGCTGGCCACATTCCCCTCTGATCCCCCGAAGGTATCTCCCTGTCCCCGCTGATCCCCTAGTGGTGAGTGGGCCCCTCTGGGTGTTGGAACCCCTCCCCTCCCCCAGCCGCCCCTCAGGAGCACCAGTCCCATCCTGCCTCCACTTTTGCTTCCCTCTTCCCAACCCCCTACGTCCTACCTGGTTGTGCAGGGGTTCCTCCCGTCCCCTTAGGTGTCCAAGGTCCCCCACCAGAGCCTGGTAGGTGCCCTAATTGTGAGGAGATGTGAACTCTGCATCCTCCTACTCTGCCAGCTTGACTTCACCTCCCCCCCATCCCTAGAATAAAGCTCCTTGGCATGGGTCTTGGTAGTAATTTTTTGAATATGATACTTAAAGCACAAGCAACAAAATCAAAAATAAACAAGTGGGACTACATCAAACTAAAAAGCTTCTGCACAGCAAAAGAAACAATCAACAAAGTGAAAAGACAACCTATGGAATGGGAAAAATATATGAAACCCTATAACTGATTAGAGATTAATATCCAAAATATATAAAGAACTTACACAAATCAGCAGCAAAAAAACCAAACAATGAAAAAATGGGCAAAGAACCTGCATAGACATTTCTTCAAAGAAGATATAAGAAAGACCAACAGGCACATGGAAAAAATGCTCAACATTACTAGTAACTAAGGAAATGCATTAAAACTGCAATGAGACATCACCTCGCACTTGTTAGAATGGCCATTATAAAAAAGACAAGAGATAACAAATGCTGGTATGGATGAGGAGAAAGGGTTTGGTGGGATTGTAAATTGGTACAGCCACTGCAAAACAATATGGAGGATCCTCAAAAAATTAAAAATAGATTACCATATTACCCAGCAATTCTAATACTTCTGGGAATATATACAAAGAAAATGAACACTCTAACTCAAAAGATATCTGCCCTCCCATATTCATAGCAACATTATTTACAATAGCCAAGAGATGGAAACAACCTAAGTGTACATTGATAGATAAAATGAGTAAAGAAGTTGTGGTATCTATACACAAAATGGAATATTATTCAGTCAGAAAAATGAGGAAATTCTACTATTTCTGACAATGTATGGACCTTAAAGGCATTATGCTAAGTGAAATAAATCAGACAGAGAATGACAAATACTGTGTCATCTCACTTATATGTGGAATCTAAAAAAAAAAATTCAAACTCATAGAAAAAGAGATCAGACTTGTGGTTACCAGAGGCTGAGGGTGGGGGGAAGGGCAACTGGAGGAAGGTGGTTAAAGGTACAAACTTCTAGTTATTAGATAAATAAATATTAGGGATGTACAACTTGATGACTACAGCTAGCACTGCTGTGTGTTGTATAGGTAAGTTGTTAAGAGAGTAAACCCTGAGAGTTCTCGTAACAAGGAGAAACATTTTTTTCCTTTTTGCTTATTTTTTCTTTTTATTGTATCTATATGTGAGCTGAGCCTATTGTGGTAATTGCTTCACAGTATATGCAAATCAAAAAATCAAACCATCCTGCTGTAGACCATAAAGTTATACTATGATGTATGTCAATTATTTCTCAATAATTGGAAAACTGGAAAAAATAGAGAAATAAAAAACCAAACATAAATTAAACTTTTGTTCATTTGAACATTTTCTTTCTGGCTACCTAGAAGATTTCATCTTTTCGTCAATATTCTGTAATTTTACCATTATGTAGTCAGGTTTAGTTTTGTTTGTATTTATCTTACCTGAATATTCTAAAGTTAGATGCTTTATATATTTTTCATCAGTTTTGGTTAATTGTCAGTCATTATTTACTCAAATATTGCTTTTTCTTCATGTTCTCTCTTCTCTACTTTGGAATTCTTACACATCTCTTTGACCTTTAAGTTTTTCCAGTATTTCATGTTTTTATTTTTTCCATGTGCTTATTTCACGTATTTTATCTGACCTATCTCAGGTCACTAATTCTATCATGTGTAATTTGATAGTAAATACATTTTTGAAATTCTTAATCTAGTCATTATATTTTTATTATTATTTTAAAAAATCCATTAGATCATTTAAAATTTTCCATTCATGGCTTAAATTTTCAATCATTTTTTATTACCTTGAACGAAATAAGAATAATTATTTTGAAATCTATTATCTGGAAGCCCTTGGTGTCTGTTTTATAACCTTTGTTTTCTCCTGGATTTTGTTCACATTGTCTTGTTTCTTCAAATGCCTGGCCATTTAAAACTATATGCTGGAATATATATGTGTGTGTATATATATATATATATATATATATATATATACACACACACACACACATACACATGCACACATATGAATGTATATATATATTCATATGTATATTATTTTATATATAATATATTCTAGAGTATATTTAAATATGTATATTCAGCATATGTTAAATATATATGTATATGTGAAAGATAATTTAAAGTTTTTAATATAGTATAATATGCATAATATTCATATTATCTAGCATAATATATAATACGCTAGACTTTATATAACACCAGCTGACATTTTTTAAACAATTTTTAAAAATTGAAGTATAGTTAATTTACAATGTTGTGTTAGTTTCAGATGTACAGCAAAGTGATTCAGTTATACATATGTATATATATCTATTCTTTTTCAGATTCTTTTCCATTATAGGTTGTTACAAGATATTGAATATAGTTCCATGTGCTATACAGTAGGTCCTCATTGTGTATCTATTTTATATATAGTATTGTGTATATGTTAATCCCAACCGCCTAATTTATCTTCCCCCCATGCCCCCTGCTATCCCGTTTGGTAACCATAAGTTTGCTTTCTATGTCTGTGAGTCTATTTCTGTTTTGTAAGTAAGTTCATTGTATCATTTTTTTAGATTCCACATATAAGTCATATCATATGATAATTGTCTTTCTCTGACTGACTTACTTCACTTAATATGATATTCTCTAGGTCCATCCATGTTGCTGCAAATGGCATTATTTCATTCCTTTTTTGGTTCAGTAATATTCCATTGTGTATATATATATATATATATATATATATATATATATATATATATACCATACCTTCTTTATCCAGTTATCCATTGATGGACATTTGGGTTGTTTCCATGTCTTAGCTATTGTAAATAGTCCTGCTGTGAACATTGGGGTACATGTATATTTTTGAATTAGAGTTTTCTTCAGATATATGCCCAGGAGTAGGATTGCAGGATCATATGGTAACTCAACTTTTATTTTTTTAAGGAATCTCTCTACTGTTTTCCACAGTGGCTGTACCAGTTTACATTCCCACCAACAGTGTAGGAGGGTTCCTTTTTCTCCACACCCACTCCAGTATTTATTATTTGTAGACTTTTTAATGATGGCCATTCTGACCGGTGTAAGGTGATACCTCATTGTAGTTTTGATTTGCATTTCCCTAATAATTATCAATATTGAGCATCTTTTCATGTGCCTGTTGGCCATCTGTATGTCATCTTTGGAGAAATATGTATTTGGGTCTTCTTCCCATTTTTTGTTTGGGTTGTTTGTTTTTTTGATATTCAGCTGTATGAGCTGCTTATATATTTCGGAAATGACTCCTGTGTCAGTAGCATCCTTTGCAAATGTTTTCTCCCAGTCTGTAGGCTGTCTTTTCGTTTTGTTTATGGTTTCCTTTGTGTGCAAAAACTTTTAAGTTTAATTTGTTTATTTCTGTTTTTGTTTCCATTACTCTAGGAGACAGATCCAAAAAAGTATTGCTGCGATTTATGTCAAAGAGTGTTCTGCCTATGTTTTCCTCTAGGAGTTTTATAGTATCCAGTCTTTCATTTAGGTCTTTGATCCATTTTGAGTTTATTTTTGTATATGGTGTCAGAGAATGTTCTAATTTCATTCTTTTACATGACCAGTTTTCCCAGTACCACTGACTGAAGAGACTGTCTTTTCTCCAATGTGTATTCTTGCCTCCTTTGTCATAGATTAATTGACCATAAATGCATGGGTTTATTTCTGGGCTTTCTAGCCTGTTCCATTGATCTCTATGTCTGCTTTTGTGCCTGTACCTTATTGTTTTGATTACTGTAGCTTTGTAGTGTGGTCTGAGGTCAGGGAGGATGATTCCTCCAGCTCCATTCTTTCTCAGGATTGTTTTGGCTCTTCGGGGTCTTTCGTGTCTCCGTACAAATTGTGAAATGTTTTGTTCTAGTTCTGTGAAAAAATGCCATTGGTAATTTGATAGGGATTGCATTGAACCTATAGATTGTCTTGGGTAGTATGGTCATTTAACAATATTGATTCGTCCAATCCAAGAACAGAGTATATCTTTCCATCTGTTTGTGGGGTCTTTAATTTCTTTCATCAGCATCTTATAGTTTTCAGAGTACAGGTCTTTTGTCTCCTTAGGTTTATTCCTCTGTATTTCTTTTGGATGTGATGGTAAATGGGATTGTTTCCTTAATTTCTCTTTCTGATATTTTGTTGTCAGTGTATAGAAATGCAACAGATTTCAGTGTATTTGTTCTGTGTCCAGCAACTTTACCAAATTCATTGATGAGCTCTAGTAGTTTTCTGGCAGTGTCTTTAGGATGTTCTACATATAGCATCATCCCATCTGCAAACAGTGACAGTTTTACTTCTTCTTTTCCAATTTGGATTCCTTTTATTTCTTTTTCTTCTCTGATTGCTGTGGCTAGGACTTCCAAAACTATGTTCAATAAAAGTGGTGAGAATGGTCATACTTGTCTTCTTCCTGATCTTAGAGGAAATGCTTTCAGCTTTTCACCATTGAGTATGATGTTAGCTGTGGGTTTGTCATATATGACCTTTATTATGTTGAGGTATGTTCCCTTTTTTCTCCCTTTCTGAAGTGTTTTTATCATGAATGGATGTTGAATTTTATCAAAAGATTTTTCTGCTTTTATGCTTTTCTGAGATGATCATATGGTTTTTATTCTCCAATTTGTTAATGTGTTGTATCACATTGATTGATTTGAGGATATTGAAAAATCCTTGCATCCCTGGAATAAATCCCACTTGATCATAGTTTATGATTGACAGTTTTATATCCAACTGAATTATCATTTGATACTGAGGGTGAAATGAAGATATTTTCAAGTAAAATAGTAAGAGTTTATCAACAGTAATCTCTGTTGGTGCTGCATTGTGTTCCCTCAAAATTCTTCTGTTGAAACCCTGACCCCTAGGACCAGAAAATGTGAGTGTATTTAGAGATAGGGCCTTTAAAATGAAGATTAAGTCAAAATGAGGCTGTTAGAGTGGGCCCTAATCCAATCTAACTGGTGTCATGTAAGAAGAGGAAATTTGGATGTACAAAGGGACACCAGGGTATCTGCTGCAAGAAAAGACCATGTGAAGACACAGTGAAAGGCAGCCATCTGCAGTCATTAGGAGAGGCCTCAAAAGAAACCAAACCAATCGATACCTTGATCTTAAACTTCCAACCTCTCCAACTGTGAGAAAATAAATTGCAGTTTTTAAGCCAGTAGTCTGTGGTATTTGTTATGGCAGCCCTAGCAAGCTAATGAAGATTCTTATAAGAAGTACTAATACTTTAACTCCTAAATATTTTCAAATCGCATCACACATATAAAATATTCCTGCAGTATTCTGACAGAAGTACACAGGGGTTGGGGCGCTGAACAACACAGGGGTTGAACAACCCCTTGAACAGCACAGGGGTTGGGGCGCTGACCCTCTGTGCAGTTGAAAGTCCTCATATAATTTATAGTTGGTCCTTCATATCCATGGTGCCACACCATGGATTCAACCAACCTCAGATCTTGTAGTACTGTAGCATTTACTATTGAAAAAAAATTCACCCATAAGTGGTCCTGCACAGTTCAAACTCATGTTGTTCAAGGGTCAACTCTAGATAAGAATGGTCACAGGCCAGAGATCAGCCAGGGGGTTCTAGCCATTCTGTTCTCCACAGCCACACTAAGGGTTAAGGTTATCAATATTTCATGCACATCTGTAACCCATTCATGACACCTCATCTGGGAAGCTCTTTTCTAAAGGATAAACTTCAGGAAGAAGTAAAATGATCTCATAAGGAATGTCTGACATTCATGGAGGAAGTTTCTTTCTATATATCAACTGAACCCCAGGCAGAATTTCAGGATGGCTATTAAAACAATTTTTTTTTATAAACAGAAGGACACTAACTGATGACTTCTCAGAGAGCTGAGCCCCAATCTTCTTTATCACCTTTACCTTCCAGGTATGTTTTCCTGCTTCTGCACTTGGATTCCAGTAAGTTGTGAGGATAGGTCTGTGAGTATAGCCCCATTCTCTGCTTTGGGTTTCTCTCTGGAAATACACAGATTTTTGTTTGATCCTAGCTTTATAATTCTCTTTTTGTATTTATCATCACTATGTCTTTTTTTAATTTATTATTTTTAAAAATTTATTTTATTTTTGGCTGCGTTGGGTCTTCATTGCTGCACGTGGGCTTTCTCTAGTTGCGGTGAGCAGGGGCTACTCCTTGTTGCAATGCACGGGCTTCTCATTGTGGTGGCTTCTCTTGTTGTGGAACACGGGCTCTAGGTGCCAGGGCTTCAGTAGTTGCGGCACGTGGGCTCAGTAGTTGTGGCTTGTGGCTCGTGGGCTCTAGAGCACCGGATCAGTAGTTGTGGCGCACGGGCCTAGTTACTCCACATCCTGTGGGATCTTCCCGGACCAGGGCTTGAACCCGTGTCCCCTGCATTGGCATGCAGATTCTTAACCACTGCGCCACTAGGGAAGCCCATATCATCACTATGTCTTTTGGACAGAGATAGTATATTGAGAGTGTGAACAAATGGAGACTTAATCGGAAACCAAGCATAGCCATTATTCAAAAAGTTTCAGATTCCTCTTTGCCTACGATATTGACTTATGAGATACAACATGAGGATTCATATGTTCAATTCAGTTGTGTTAAAGTGCATGACAATACCCAAAATGAAATTTCACGCTTGAAAATTGGACACCACTGAAGCTATTTAGTAACTATTTAGAAAGCATTATTTTCACCTTGGAAAATAAACATTAAAGTTTATTTATTCTAGTAAAATTATGTTTCCAAAAATGTTACTTCTGAGGCTTAGTTTATCTTAGTATAAACTAGTTGTTCTCTTTCAGGGGTTATCCCCACCCCACCCCAACTGAGGACATTTGGCAATGTCTGGAGGCAATTTTGATTTTTGTGACTTGGGGGTGGGTGCTACTGGCATCTAGTGGGTAGAGGTCAGGGATGTTTCTAGACATCTTACAATGCACTGAACAACCCCACATAACAAAAAAATTATTGACCCCAAATTTCAATAGTGTCAAAATTGAGAAAACCTACATCATTTGACTGTACTCACCATACAAAAGCAAAAATCATTTAGGAGCACCTGTTGACACTTTTTTGTCCCCTGAGATTCTGTTACCAAGGCTGTTGCCCCAGAATCATACCCCTGCCCCTCCCTCGAATGGAAACCAGTTGTTCTTATCTAAGTTCAGGAGGAAGCTGCAAAGAGAAAAGCAAGGACTGGTTAGAACAACTAGACCCAAGATGACAGAAGATTTGACTTCCAGTAGACCTTGACCCTCATTATACGCTCATTGTAATACGTTAGCATGCTAAAGGGCCCATCCACCGGCACCATGACAGGTGACGATCGCCTTGACAACAACTGGAAAAGCCCATACAAGGACTGAAAAAGAGTGTTGCATCAGTTCTGTGTCCAAACCACAACCCTGTTCTCAGATAAGACGTGAGTATGCCTCCCACTCTTTCCAATTCCCTCCCTTTTACCTCGGCCCTCCTAAACATATGGTGTCTCTGTCCCAATTGGGTTGTGAAGTTGATTTGCGAACTAAATTTGCGCTTCTCCATTCTTTGGCCATTAATGAAAGCTTGTGCTGTTCCAGTCTCAGCATAGGTTTCATTATTGGCTGTGCGAATCTGCGCGGAAAAAGAACCTCCCTGGGTGTCGGCGCCTGGCTAGGACTTTAGTGAGGGTCCAGTTGACCAGTTTGGTAACAGTTCCATTTAGGAGGTCAGCCTGGGGTCCCAGGACTCTGCATTTTTCCAGGTGGTTTCCATCCAAGAGGTCCAAGGATTACATTCTAAGAAATCTTTTTTACCCCTTGCTATTTCTGAAAGCTACTTAAGGATAGGGGCTGCATCCTCGCCTAAATCCAGAAAACGCTTGTTGAGTGAATGACAAAACGATGGATGAAAGTATGAATGAAGTTAGGGGAGTCAATCATTTTACTACACAGGTCCCAGCAGCTCCCGTTACTTACGGCCGCAGAACGGGCCCTTTCAAGCCAAGCCTCTTGGGCAGGCTCTCGCCGCGACTGGAGGCATGCTGGATTACATTTCCCAGAGTTCCAAGGGATCGCTGCGCAGGCGCACTTGGAAAACTCCGGCATCTCTCTCCTCCGCAGAAACTGGCAGGTCGTTGCCGTCCTGCCCCAGCCTGTCCTCCTGTCCTCCTTGTCCCGCAGTCTGAACTCCAGTAGTTCTGCTAGTGTATGTGTGTCGCTGCAGGCTGGACTTATGGCCTCGCCGTTGAGGTTCGACGGGCGGGTGGTACTGGTCACCGGCGCGGGGGGAGGTGAGTACGCGAAGGCTAGAGGGCCGGCGTCCTCCAGCGGTCCGGGATCCGCACGCAGCTGTAGCTGCGATCTCAGCATCTGGGCTGCGGGCAGCGGTGGCGGGGCGGCTTGGGGAGCGAGCGACTGGACTCGGTGGGGTTGAGGGTGGGAGGACGGACAACGATTGTTCTCCGGGCGCCTAATCGGCTGAGGATGGTGAGGAGGGGCTGGCCAGCCTTGAGTGGGGAGCCAGAAACTCCTGGTGCAGCCCACTTCTCCACCCGCCCCCAACCCTGTGGGAGCTTCTCAAGGCTTCAGGTCTTGAGAGGAGAGAGGCCCGGCTCGGCTGCGGGTTGCAAAACTAGGTAAAATTCATCCCGACGCCCGTCTGTGCGTATCGATTGCGACTCTTCCTGTTAATAGACTCCCTAGGCCTCTGTCAAGTGTTTTAAACGTGGCGGGAAAGCCGTCTGGTGGCTGGAATCACCCCCGCAGTAGTAGAGATGTCAGCCCCTTGCCTTTGAAAAGTCAATCATCTTTCCCTCTGTCAGGTGATTTTAAGTTCTTGAGAGGACCTTCTTTAAAAAAAGGCATCTGATAAGAGTCCTCCTTTTTGGACTTTGTGTGTTTATCAAGCGGATTGCAAACTCCAATGCCTGCAGGACTCAGGCAGGTGATAGAGGAATAAAATGAGAGTGGGGTGGGGGCAGTAGGAACTGGAGAGCAGAGGCCTTTCAGAAGTGGGCCAGATCTTCCTGTATTTCAGAAGCCAAGTGGAGATTGGTTATGTGAAATAACCCTATTTTTATTTCTATTTATTTATTTATGGCTGCATCAGGTCTTTGTTGCGGTGCGCGGGCCTCTCATTGCGGTGGCTTCTCTTGTCGCAGAGCCGGGCTCTAGGCGCGCAGGTTTACTTGCTCCACGGCATGTGGGATCTTCCCGGACCAGGGCTCGAACCCGTGTCCCCTGCATTGGCAGGCGGATTCTTAACCACTGCACCACCAGGGAAGTCCCCAAATAACCCTATTTTTAAAGGACAAAATTTAAGACAAACCACTCATACCCACACGGATGCTTTGCAGTGAGGTTTTACACTATTTCCCACCTGTCCATGATCTCTGTAATCTCCAAGTGCAGGGATGTTGACCTTACGGGCCTTTGATTACCCACTGGTAGTGCCTTATACCTAGAATGGACCTAATGCAGAATTAATATGAATTATATATTAGAAGTCACAAACAGTGGAATTCTGACAGTTAATTCATACGTATTTTCACGTCTCCATTTATAAAATGGATTCACATGCTTCCTTTCAGAAAATATCTTTAGTATTAATTGGTGGCCAAATGTTTTCTATCCGTAGCTATATTTATTCTAAAATGATTATGTTTTTGGGAAAACATTTTGTTTACACTTTGCTTTTGATGGAAATAATTAAGTAAAGCACTCATGTTTTAAACCTCTTTTGACAGTGAGTGATTCACAGTATGAAATACATTTTATACCAGGACCTGGTATACACACACACACACACACACACACACACACACACACGCACCATATTTGAAACAAGCTCATGACACGGTACATAGTAAAGGCAGTGCACTTTGAACGTTTCTATTCTGTTTCATTAAGTAAATGCAGGTTACAACCCACTAAATTGATTTTGTGAAGTATTAATGGGTTGTGACTAGACAGTTCTGAATTTAGCACCTCCTGTTCATGAACTGATTCATATTTTAAAGAGCCTGGATTATGATACAATTACTAGCCATTAGATTTGAATACTGATCTGGGGCAGATATAATTTTGTGGTAAAGTTGAGACTGTCATTAGGTCTACACTGGGCCATCATTATGAAAGAGAGATTGAGATCTAATTCCAGTCCTCTCATGAAGACTGTTGTCCTTGAGGTCTTGGGGTTCTCATTTAAGGATACATATCTGTAGAATTGAGGCACTGCTAAACATCCCAGGAGGGTGTCCGTGAATGCCTGCCAGGCCTGTGTCTGGGAATTAGTCTGACTCCAACCCACGCATGTTCTAGAGATGAATAGAAATATCTTTGCACTATTCAGGTGCTGTTGTTTAGCTTGGAATATTGAATAGTTTAATGGGAGACCTGGAAGGAGAGGTTTAGAATTGTCTAGGATTAAGGGAAACAATTTTGCCGTGATGGGTGGTATAACGGGAATTCGTATTTATTAGCTGATTGTAGTAGTTGCTGGGGATGTAGTTGTGAGAGTGGTGGAGGTGGGCCGTGGAAGAAGGGAGTCTGGCCATTGTGAATTTGAGATGGTTATAAAATAGCAAGCTGTAGCTCTGGAGATAGTGAGAAGTGTGTGAGTAGTTGGAGATTCTGGAGTCAGGAGAGGTTTCGAAGTCATTTGACTTCCTTTGATTGGTAAAGCTAGAAGGTGAAATAGTCCAGGAAGCTAATCTCAGAGGCTCTGTCAGCTTGAAGCAGAGAGAAGTCTAACCCACTGAAGAGAGCACTGAACAAGCACTGTGAGAAAAGAATCAACTGATATTTGACAGTGCTAAAGAAGTTAAGGTCAGAAGAGAAATGGGGGAGAGAGGACGGTTGACAATGAACTTCGGTGTGGGAGAAAGTTAAGACAGGATTTAAAAGAGGATTAAGAGAAAATAGAGGCTCTTGGCTTTACCTTTTTGTGCATTTTGACTGTAAAGATGTGCTGGGCATTGTGGGAAATGTAAAAGAACGACATAATCTCAACCTACAAGGACCTTCTAGTTTAGTTGGGGAGACAAAGACACATAAAGTATTTAAATAATGTTTATGTAAGCACAGATATAAAAACGTTGGAGGACACTTAACGAACCTGTTAATGGACGAGTGGTATTACAGGGAAACAGGGAGGAGAATGTCACTTTTAACTTTATATACAGATTTGTGTACAGTTTGCATGGGCCTTTATGGTAAAAGTAGATTACTGACATATCTTTTCAGAGAATTGTATAGCTTGGTTTTGAGATAATTCTCTGATTAACGTAGATCAATCTCTACGAGAGACATACCCCATTCCTTTCATCTGATGATTTTCTACTTTGTTACCTTTTTTTTTTTTTTGCGTTCTGGTTATGAGTATTTGATTTCTCTGAAAACCTCATGTTTCGAGCAAGTGCTTCAGCCTAGATCTGATAAAATATGAGGAGACTTGAGTTATTATATTGGGTGGGTTCTCTCTCATCCATTCAGAGTGGATTAAATTTTAAAATAAATTATTTGGTGATCTTTTAGTTTTGGAAAACTTTATAGTTTGGGTCCTTTTTAGAAGAGCCTGATAATTTAGCCATCTCAATATTTGTTTACTTGTTTATCAGTTAATTCAAATTAAATTTAAACTACCAATTAAATTTCTCAATTACATTTAAAAAAACGTGTGCACGGGGCGTCAGGGGCACGAGGCGGTGCCGGCCTGGCGCGGGGCTGCGGCGGCCGCGTGGACCGGCGCCCGGGGCGGCAGAGCGGGGGCGGGGCCGTGGTTCCGGAGCGCAGCCCCGCCGGCCGGGCCGAGGCGCTGGGGCGCCGGGGACGCGTGGTGGGCGCAGGGCAGGGGCGCCGTCCCGGGCAGAGGCTGCCGGAGCGCCGCAGGCCTGGAACTCCGCGCGGGTCGCCTGGAGACGACGCCTCCGCCAGGCCCTGCTCGAGCCCGCCCCGCGCCCAGGCGCACTTGGCCGCCCGGTGCCCAGGGCGCGCTGGGCCTCAAACTATGCCGGTGTCTGACCAGGCGTTTGTCACGCTGGCTACCAATGACGTCTACTGCCAGGGGGCCTTGGTGCTGGGGCAATCATTGCGGGACCACAGGGCCACCAGGAGGCTGGTGGTGCTGGTCACCCCTCAGGTGTCCAGCCTGCTCAGGGAAATTCAGATGATCCACATTGACACCAGAAGAAGTGAAACCCTTCTGCTGACCAGTAACAATGGGAGACATGGAGAATGTTATCAAAGGCTTATCTGGGGGGAAGGACCTGGGCCTGGGCAATTGTAAGGGATGTTCTGTAAAACTGGGCACAATAAATTTCCATGCAAAAAGGAAAAAAGCAAAAAAACAAAAAAACGTGTGCATGTTAAAATAATTTAAACAATGCAGAAGTAAGCTTTCCACCCCTTGTTGCTAGTTACATAATTCTGTTCCCCAGAGGTAACCACTAATTGCCAGTCTCTTATATAGTCTTCCTGAGATATTCTCTGCCTATACAATTTATATGGGCACGTATCCATTTTTGGATGTATAAATTTACACCTCATACCTTTGAGTCTGAATTAAATATTTCCTGTATGTGGTGATTATGTAGTCAAGGTTCAGAGCAGGATATAGAAACCACTAGATATTTGAAACAAGAAAGGACTTAATTTAAGCAGTTGGGTTTTAGGCAGTTCCTCTTGGAATTCCTTATGGAACAGTATAAAACTGGCCCATTAGGGGAGCCACTACCTCTGAGGCTACCATTGGAACTGCCACAGCCCAAATAGCCACTGGCCCCAGGGATCTAGAGAATGGAAGCTGCCATCCAGAAATTAGGGAGCTAGATCTAGAAGCTGCCACTATACCTGCTTAATACCTAGGAAGCCTCAAGAAATCAGCTTCTTAACCAACAGTAACATCCAAAAGTCACAGTAAGGTGGCTTCTGCCTCATTCCCTCCTTCCACATTTCATGCAAATGCGTTTAATGGTGGAACCCAATTCACATCTAGCGTCCATCCTAGAAGCTAGGTAGAATGATAGGAAATGGTAGGTAGAATAGGTGGAAAATACAGTTTTAAGCTTTCCAACCCCTGAAAGTAGAAGTAGGTGAAGTAGAGGCTGAGAGTACCAATGAAAGCTCTACCTTTGTAATGTAATTAATTGCTCACCAGTTACTTTGCAATAGGGATTGAGTTGAGTGGACCAGAAAAATTATGCTAACATTTGCTCAACCTTCTGATTTTTTTCTTTTGTTTTCAATAGGATTGGGCCGAGCCTATGCCCTGGCTTTTGCAGAAAGAGGTGCATCAGTTGTTGGTAAGTTGATACATTTTTCTTTTCATTCAGTAGCTGGGAACTAAAATACAGTCTTCACAAGCCAGAGGCCTTTGTATTCACATCAAATAATTTGTTAAGGTCAAATTTCATCACTAATTTTTTCTTGTGCCAGCAAAATTTTTTTCCCCATTGAGGCTAACTTTGTAACTTACTTTTTAAAGTAAACTAGTTTCACAGAATTTGCAACTTAATAGGACTGAGAACGATGAGCCGACATTCATTATATAAAAGGAAATTCTTGAATTTGGTCTATTGTGGGCTGTAATTTTTCGATGTAGAAGACTGGTGCAAGATGAATCCTTGTAAGTGTAAATATATTGATAAGGTAAGAAATAAGTGCATTTTCATAACTAAATGTTTGGAATCAGGGAATCCAAAGTATTTTTTTTTTAATCTCTGTCATAAAAATTTTTCAAATGGAAGCTTTTATAACAGTTAAAAAGTTTTTAAATTAAAGGGGCACTTGCATGAGTTTTATTATGGGGGGATCAGTTGGAAGATGGTGTATTGAAGAATACACCAAAAGTGGGAGGTTTTAGTAATCTTAGTGGTTTGCCTGATGTACTTGGCAGTTGGTATGGACCTAGGAGTGGATTTGTCTACAGTCAAGTCTTTGTGGGGAATATCTAAATGAATGCCAGGTAGGTACATAGGGCAGATGTATGGCCCAATATTTATTAATATCTTTCCTGGGCTAAAATTGTTGGCCCACATTATTGTCCTCCCAATCCCAATTTTCCTACATCTTTTTTTTTTTGTTTTGTTTTTTGTTTTTCACACACACAGTGTATTTTATTTTTACAAGAGATAAATAGACTGACACGAAGCATTGTACATGGATGACCACAACAAAAGCAACAATGATTGCAATTACCAAACCTGAAACACACTCATACTGTCATAATATTGACATTCAGTCCAGTAATCCTCCACTGTAACAGCTCCTTTACTTTGCAGTGAAAATTGATTTGTATATTCTTTGCCTCTGAGTCCTTGTGGGATTTTTTTTTAAATTCAGACAGAAAGTCACAAAAATTATACTCATCCTCATCAGTTCACTCAGTCCCATGTAATTAAATTTTTTTTTTCATCTTGATCTTTTGTTAGCACTTTTTTGAGTTCATCAGTTTTTCATTAGGGTGCTGAAAATGCTTATTCATTCAGTTCAGCAGTACAGTCAGTTACCAGAAACCTGTACTTGTCAGAGTCTTTTCCATGAATTTCTTGAAGATGAAACCCTTTAATAGGAACATATTTGCAAAAGCATCAGAGTACACCCAGAACTGTCTGTAAATGAGAAAAGACTTAAAAATGACCACAGTTAAAGATTTGATGAAAGTTCATAATAATGCAGTTGACAAGAAAATTAGTTATTTCTGAGATATACATTTTAAAGTAATAACTAGGATTATTACTTATAACATTATACCAGAACATATAAGATTTTTAGAAATTTCATGTAATGTCTGAAACATTTATATTAACATATTTCCATACATATTTCCATACAAATACAAATATAAGATTTTTAGAAATTTCATGTAATGTCTGAAACATTTATATTAACATATTTCCATACAAATAACCCAATGAAAGTTTAGTATTAGTTGTTTTGTTTGTTTGTTTTTTTATACTGCAGGTTCTTATTAGGCATCAATTTTATACACATCAGTGTATACATGTCAATCCCAATCGCCCAATTCAGCACACCACCATCCCCACCCCACCGCAGTTTTCCTCCCTTGGTGTCCATATGTCCATTCTCTACATCTGTGTCTCAACTTCTGCCCTGCAAACCGGCTCATCTGTACCATTTTTCTAGGTTCCACATACATGCATTAATATACGATATTTGTTTTTCTCTTTCTGACTTACTTCACTCTGTATGACAGTCTCTAGATCCATCCACGTCTCAACAAATGACTCAATTTCGTTCCTTTTTATGGCTGAGTAATATTCCATTGTATATATGTACCACAACTTCTTTATCCATTCGTCTCTTGATGGGCATTTAGGTTGCTTCCATGACCTGGCTATTGTAAATAGTGCTGCAATGAACATTCGGGTGCATGTGTCTTTTTGAATTATGGTTTTCTCTGGGTGTATGCTCAGTAGTGGGATTGCTGGGTCATATGGTAATTCTATTTTTAGATTTTTAAGGAACCTCCATATTGTTCTCCATAGTGGCTGTATCAATTTACATTCCCACCAACATTGCAAGAGGGTTCCCTTTTCTCCACACCCTCTCCAGCATTTGTTGTTTGTAGATTTTCTGATGATGCCCATTCTAACAGGAGTGAGGTGATACCTCATTGTAGTTTTGATTTGCATTTCTCTAATAATTAGCGATGTTGAGCATCTTTTCATGTGCTTCGTGGCCGTCTGTATGTCTTCTTTGGAGAAATGTCTATTTAGGTCTTCTGCCCATTTTTGGATTGGGGTGTTTGTTTCTTTAATATTGAGCTGAATGAGCTGTTTATATATTTTGCAGATTAATCCTTTGTCCGTTGATTCGTTTGCAAATATTTTCTCCCATTCCGAGGGTTGTCTTTTCGTCTTGTTTACGGTTTCCTTTGCTGTGCAAAAGCTTTGAAGTTTCATTAGGTTCCATTTGTTTATTTTTGTTTTTATTTCCATTACTCTAGGAGGTGGATCGAAAAAGATCTTGCTGTGATTTATGTCAAAGAGTGTTCTTCCTATGTTTTCCTCTAAGAGTTTTATAGTGTGCGGTCTTACATTTAGGTCTCGAATCCATTTTGAGTTCATTTTTGTGTATGGTGTTAGGCAGTGTTGTAATTTCATTCTTTTACATGTAGCTGTCCAGTTTTCCCAGCACCACTTATTGAAGAGACTGTCTTTTCTCCATTGTATATCTTTGCCTCCTTTGTCATAGATTAGTTGGCCATAGGTGCGTGGGTTAATCTCTGGGCTTTTCTATCTTGTTCCATTGATCTATGTTTCTGTTTTTGTGCCAGTACCATATTGTCTTGATTACTGTAGCTTTGTAGTATAGTCTGAAGTCAGGGAGTCTGATTCCTCCAGCTCCATTTTTTTCCCTCAAGACTGCTTTGGCTATTCGGGGTCTTTTGTGACTCCATACAAATTTTAAGATGATTTGTTCTAGCTCCGTAAAAAATGCCATTGGTAATTTAATAGGGATTGCATTGAACCTGTATATTGCTTTGGGTAGTATACTCATTTTCACAATGTTGATTCTTCCAATCCAAGAACATGGTATATCTCTCCATCTGTTGGTATCATCTTTAATTTCTTTCATCAGTGTCTTATAGTTTTCTGCATACAGGTCTTTTGTCTCCCTAGGTAGGTTTATTCCTAGGTATTTTATTCTTTTTGTTGCAATGGTAAATGGGAGTGTTTCCATAATTTCTCTTTCAGATTTTTCATCATTACTGTATAGGAATGCAAGAGATTTCTGTGCATTCATTTTGTATCCTGCAACTTTACTATATTCATTAATTAGCTCTAGCAGTTTTCTGGTGGCAGTTTTAGGATTCTCTATGTATAGTATCATGTCATCCGCAAAGAGTGACAGTTTTACTTCTTCTTTTCCAATTTGTATTCCTTTTATTTCTTTTTCTTCTCTGATTGCCGTGGCTAGGACTTCCAGAACTATGTTGAATAATAGTGGTGAGAGTGGACATCCTTGTCTCGTTCCTGATCTTAGAGGAAATGCTTTCAGTTTTTCACCATTGAGAATGATGTTTGCTGTGGGTTTGTCATATATGGCCTTTATTATGTTGAGGTAGGTTCCCTCTATGCCCACTTTCTGGAGAGTTTTTATCATAACTGGGTGTTGAATTTTGTCAAAAGCTTTTTCTGCATCTATTGAGATGATCATATGGTTTTTATTCTTCAATTTGTTAATATGGTGTATCACATTGATTGATTTGCATATATTGAAGAATCCTTGCATCCCTGGGATAAATCCCACTTGATCGTGGTGTATGATCCTTTTAATGTGTTGTTGGATTCTGTTTGCTAGTATTTTGTTGAGGATTTTTGCATCTATATTCATCAGTGATATTGGTCTGTAATTTTCTTTTTTTGTAGTATATTTGTCTGGTTTTGGTATCAGGGTGATGGTGGCCTCATAGAATGCGTTTGGGAGTGTTCCTTCCTCTGCAATTTTTTGGAAGAGTTTGAGAAGGATAGAGTTTTCCTACATCTTATCAGGGAATACAGAGAGCCAAATTTCTCCCAATTTGTTTACGGAGATGTGTAATAAAAGACTGAACAAGCAGCCAGGTTTTCTAAACAAAGAAGACCTAAGCAGGATATTGAATATACTTTTCTTCCTCAGCATATATCTTTTTTTTTTTTTTCATTCATGAGATATTTATTAAAATAACACATTTAGGGAAAAATATCAATACAATTGTATACATCATTACTGAAAACTGTATACCATCATACAAAAAAGGATTTTATATTGGGAAATCAATTCCTAATTTATGGCAAGTTTTACTTTCAGAAATAAAACCACAAAACAACACAATCTAATTCAATCTTAACGGCTGGCATGCTGAGCAAGGAATGTTCTTATTCTTTGTAGGAGCTCCTTCTTTACACTGTCAGGTACCAGGGCTCTGCCTTTTGGTGTGATTTCAGCCACCAAGTCATCAACAGTAACGTGTTCTAGTCCTTTTTCTTTAATTACCTTTACAGTGTGCCTTCAACTGATCCTTCCAGCCACATTCAATTAATTTAGCTCTCAGCAACTCTTTGAGGCCTTCTCTTTCTCCGGTTTCTATCAACTTTTGGTTAATTGCTGCTCTCATCTGCGCATCTTTGTTCATCTTGCTAACCACACTCTTCGGCTGCCCGGACCTAGCATATATCTTTATGGAAGGGACACAGCGACTTTGGATGTTCCTTGTTTAAGGTCATAGCCACTGGCTGTTAATCCAGTCTACTTCTTGGGGCAAGGACAAATTTTGATATTGTGGTATTTGGTCAGGGCGTGTATAGTTCAGGCCTTTTTTGCCAGGTTTTCCCCAAAATATTTCATGTCAGGGCCTAAAGGCACATGTTGTTACTTTTTTTTTTTTCCTTTAAAAAAAAAATATTGTTATTTATTTATTAATACTTAAAACTTTTAATTTATTTACATCTTTTCCACTCAATTCCGTAAGTGCAAGTATCTCATTTTATCTTTTGTATCTCCTAAAGTTCTGAGAATGTTGCCTTTTGTAAAGAAGGGACTTTGTTCATTCCTTCCTTTATTGTTTGCTGTAGCCCTTTTCAGGGGGTGGGGCGGGCTGGGGAGTGGTTGGTGTGTCTTTGAGATTGGTTGAATAAATTTCTGCTTTTTTTGTTGTGACTAAGTTATAATCTTAGTTTATAAACTTGTTTTGTAAAACCTTTTGCAGCAGTATGTGTTTATGTGGATCAGTTTTCCTATATTTATTTATTACCTTTGAATTTGTTGAACTCAGATTGGAGTTTTTCAGTTCTAAGAAAAACGTAAACAGGGACAGTGTATCTGTTTATTTTGTCATTGCCTCAGGGATGGTATCGCAGCAAGTGCTTGTGAGAGTCCAAAAAGGCAGAAAATTAGTGTTTTGGGAAAAATATTTACCAAACTAGGCTGGAGAGCCAGATTTAGTTTAGCTTAGTTTATGTGAAAATGTAGAACTTTTCACTGATATTTTCTACCACTTTTTAGCCTGTGACCTAGCTGTGAACTTTCTGGGCTACCAATGGGTTTTGTTCTTCCTTAACCACCACTACCCTCTGCTTTAACTTTTTTAAAACACAGATGCCCTGAGTCCAGGTTGTATCATGTGCACTAACATTTCTCCTGTGTTAATTTTGTTCTGCTCAGCATATTTTTACCTGAGTAAGCAAAAAATAGTAAAGAGGAGTAAGCAAACCTAGGATTTATGACATCAGAGTATCTTGTTTGTGGAAAAATTACTAATCAGTTAATCCTATGACTAGCTCAGAGGCCAGTAAGAAGTAAGACCTTAAGAAATGGAGTACCTTGTTTCTCATATAAGTCAACTTTTGCTAGGTTATGCCGAGTTAACAGACAAATCTCAATGGATTATAATAATAAAGGATAATTTCAGGACTTCCCTGGTGGTGTAGAGGTTAAGAGTCCACCTGCCAATGCAGGGGTTACAGGTTCGAGCCCTGGTCCGGGAAGATCCCACATGCCGCGGAGCAACTGAGCCCGTGCGCCACAACTACTGAGCGTACGCTCTAGAGCCCACGAGCCACAACTACTGAGCCCGTGTGCCACAACTACTGAAGCCCATGTGCCTAGAGTCCGTGCTCCGCAACAAGAGAAGCCACTGCAATGAGAAGCCCACACACCTCAATGAAGAGTAGCCCCTGCTCGCCACAACTAGAGAAAGCCCACGCACAGGAAGGAAGACCCAACACAGCCAAAAATAAAAATAAATAAAATAAATAAATTCTTAAAAAAAAAAAAGGGTAATTTCATACCTACCTGACCTTTCAGCTTCTGGTCAGCTGTGTCTCTGCTTTATGTGTCGTACTAATTTCAGGATCCCAGCTGAAGGAGCAACTTTCATCATGGCTGTTCTTCCGGCAGAAGGAAAATAAAAATGGATCCCCTTGGTGTCTCATAAAGCTTCTGTTTAGAAGTGGCATGTCATTTCTACTCACCTTTCATTGGCCAAAGGAAATCACCTGGCCAAGCCCAAAGTTAAGGGTATCACTTAAGATATTCTCTTCATGTAAATATGATTGCTATGTTTTATATTCCGTAATATAAAGCATTATGGGAGATTTAAATCTGGGTATCAGAACTGCTAAGCCTGTGGCTGATAATTACAACAAGGGACATTTGGTTTCGTACACGTTACATCTTTCAAGAAATGTTCGCACATGTCTGAAGGAAATGTTGGGAATGGAATAGGTTTGAGATTTCCTCAGTAGGTGAGCTGTATCGAGTTCTCTGAATATTAAGTTTTGTCTTGAGGGCGTGAACACAAAGAAGATGGAAGTGTTCCAGCAAGGAGAACCTCTTTTTGGACAGTAAGAAAGGCAGAATGCTTTCTATTCTTGAACTGGAGGAGTAGCATTTTTGGGTAATTGAAACTGCAATCTTTTGAAGTAAGATCGACATGATTTCTTTTCTGTACTGCAGTTGCATAATAACTGGTAAAGATGAGTTACAAGTTCCTGTGGTCTGATGCCAGAGCCTGTGTTTTTAACCGCTGTGTGATCCTGATAGCCAGAAGGTGAACTGCAGTGGGGAAAGTGAATTGTCTTTGAAGTTAGGTCAGGCTATAAATCCTGTTTCTGCTGTCTAATTACATGACCTCTGAATATTAGTAGCCACCTTACCTAATAACTTCCAGGATTATGGTGGGGATTAAATGACATCAAGAATTAAAACCTTTGGGGCTTCCCTGGTGGCGCAGTGGTTGAGAATCTGCCTGCTAATGCAGGGGACACGGGTTCGAGCCCTGGTCTGGGAAGATCCCACATGCCACGGAGGAGCTGGGCCCGTGAGCCACAATTGCTGAGCCTGCGCGTCTGGAGCCTGTGCCCCGCGACGGGAGGGGCCGCGATAGAGAAAGGCCCGCGCACCGCGATGAAGAGCGGTCCCCGCACCGCGATGAAGAGTGGCCCCCGCTTGCCGCAACTGGAGAAAGCCCTCGCACGAACCGAAGACCCAACACAGCCAAAAATAAATAAATAAATAAATAAGAAAATCCTTTAAAAAAAAAAAAAAAAAAGCTATAAAAAAAAAGAATTAAAACCTTTTGTAAAGGGGGTAAAAAGCGAATAATAGTGACTGCCTACCGTGTGCTGGGCACTGTGCTCAAGATTATGTCAAAGTGAGCTTAGGGGGCATCCCAGGCTGGCGTGAAGTCGTCTAGGGGAACAAAGTGAGAGATGAGAGATCACAGGAGGTCAGGTCATGTAGGACCATTTAGTTCAGAGTAAGGACTGGCTTTTACCCTGATTGAGATGGGAAGCCATTGGAGAGCATGGAGGAGCAACATGACCTCATTTAAGGTTTAAGTGGATCATTCTGAGTGCTGTGTGAGGAATAGGTTCTAGGGGAGCAGGCGTGGAAGTGGAGAAGTACGTTGGGCATATTGGGGTCTATTATCCTATTAACAATTCTTGTCCACACTTGTGATTTTTTGTTAAAAAAAAGAAGAGGAAGCAGAGAGATCTGTCAGGTTATTGCAGTAATCTACATAAGAGATGGGGGTGATTCAGACAGGTGGTAGGGATGGAGGTGGTGCAAAGAAGTTAAATTCTGGATATATTTTGAAGGTAGGTATGGCAGGATTTGCTTATTTGCTGATGTGGGTTGAAAGGGAGAGAGAAGGATAAAGTGGTGGTTTACCGAGATAGGAAAGACTGGAGGAGGGCCGGATTCGCAGAGAGGGGACATTCCCAGTAGACTTTCAGATGGGGATAGTAGGTAGGCAGTGGGATGTAGGACTCTGTAGTTGGGGGGACAGGTTGAAGCTGTGTAAATCTGTTTTCAGTTTCTAGGTGGTATTCAAAGCCAGGAGACTGGATTAGATTACCCAGGTGGTGAGTGCATATAAACAGGAGATAGGGTCCCAGGACTGAACTCTGGAGGGGACTCAGTCTCTCATTTTCAGTTTCTTCTCCCTTTAAGGAGACCTTTGATGCCTTCTTGTTGTTGAGACAGATTAAGTCCCTTAAATTAAAGAGCCCTAATTTAAGACGTTGCTTTCTAAACTGTCACAACATTTTGGAGGTCTTCAAATATTTAGATACATTTATGGCCATTCTGGAAAAGACTCTGATGAACTAGGGTGATTGTATCTTTCTACCAAACGTGAAAATAGTATGGCAGCTCTGTGTTTTCCGCCTTTTCTTTGGCTGTCAAGAAGCTTGAGGGTAAACCTGACACTGTCCCCAAATAGAGTAACTACCATTAGCATATGGTTTGAGTAGGCTTCTCTTTCTCTGATGTAACGTTTTCTTAATTTTTCCATTTTTTAATAGCCCTTGCACATTTAAGCAACCTTAAATACTTTTTGGTAGCAGTCAGGACATGAACAGAATACAGGAAGAAATCCCCATTGGGCCCACAGCTCTAAAATCAATGAAATGATTCTTAATGCTATTGTTTGCTATCGGAAACTTTATCAAAATAGGAGGAAAGGCATCAAGCATAGAAAACAGAAATGTCTGGAAGAACATCCAAGAGATGGTTAATAGCAGTTACCTCTGGGGTAAGACACGGATTAAAACGACTTTTTGAATCTGCAGGGTTTGAATTTCTTGAAAGCATTAAAAAAAAAAAAAAAAAAGTAAATAACCTCTCCAAAAAATAAGTACACTTGTAGTATAATATTGCCCGTGTCATCTTTTTATATGCTTCTCAGATTACTCATTGTAAAGGATGTCACTCACAGAATCAATACATATGCAAGTTATTTTGATTTTGTAAATTTGGAAGCACCATTTTACTTTGGAAATAAAAGTCGTTTATAGATATGTCATTGGTAGTGGATATGACTCAGCTGGTGTCAAACCCTTGGATTGAATAAATATATGAACACGAATATGTGTAAGCACAGTGATAAAGCACTCTTCAAATACAAAGCATTATAACATTATTACTCTTGATAATTAAGTGGCAAGTTAGAAACTGCTATATAAGCAATTTCCCGCACTGAGCTACAGCAAAAAGGACGAACTACTTATAGTAAAGTGAAACAGTAAAGTGAGGGCAGACTTTAAGGGATCTTGAAAGTTAGGCAGTGAATAATTAGGGTTCCACTGCAGATTTTGAGCAAGGGGATGACGTAGTATAAAGGCTGCCTTTGGGCCATTACCCAGCAACAGTCTGCTGATTGCCTGGAAAGATTAAGATTGGAGGCAGAAGACCACCGGGAAGGCAACTGTAGTAATCTGGGCATGAAATTATAGAATAGGAAAGAAATGGCAGTAAACGATTCCTCGAAAGAACTGGAAACTCCTCAGTGCACAAACTGTCTACCTTGCGAGCTTAAAGCACCTAGCACAGTGCTGGATACAGAGTGGGAACAGAGTGAACATTTGAAGAATCATAATGAAATTGATGTCAAGCCTTGATGGCTCAGTGACATGTGCTGTTCAGAAATGGGAGAAAGGAAAGAGTACCTGGGAAATAACTCACCCAGCAAACTGATGTTGAGAAGATGGGACAGTTTGAGGAAGATGATAATCAATTTGCTTTGCTTTTTTTTTTTTTTTCCTATCAAACTATAAGTGACGTATATTCCCTCAGCTGGTTTAGCAGCCCTGATATCAGGAGACCCAAAGCATGTTTCTTGCTCTAGTCTTTGGAGCCAATAGTCAGGGCTGAAGGATAGCAAGAAAGAACAAGAAAACCAACTTCTGAGAGCAAAGTCCTGTACACAAATAGGATTGCTAAAGACAAATCCAGATTTCTCAATCTGGTTTATGTAACAAAACACTGGAAAACAATGTATGTAATGCTCATCAAATAATATTAATGCTCCAATGTTACCTCTGTTTCTCTTTCAACATTTCAATAAAGGAACTTATGATCTGCAACACATATAAAGAATTAAAATCTTTTATAAGTAAGGGACACGTACACATCTGTAAGAAAGAAAAACACCCCAAATGAAACGTGATTTAAGCAGGCAAAACAATAAGAAGTATAAATGACCAATAAGCCCATGAAAATAATGTTACCTTACTAGTGCTCAAAGAAATGTAAATTAAATAATGAGCTACAACTTGTAATCATTTAATTGTTATACTGAAAAGAATGATGATGTCCAGTGTTGGGAGGATATGGGGAAACAGGCCTTGTCACAAACATGGTTCTGTTTTCAGGCTTGGATAGCTGATAACTTGATACTTTGTATTTAGGTATCCATTTACCTATTAATAGAGTACTTTTACAGGCTCCAAGTGTGTTTTAGAATTCTCTGGATTCTTATATCCCTGCTCTAGTGGTTAGCATATTGCAGGTATTTAGTAAAATCTTGGGGTGGATTTTTAGTAAAAAACCTTATGTAGTCTTTAGTAGACTATCCAAGTCATTGATTTATTTAAAATGACAGAAATAGGAAAAAGATTTTACATCTTAAAAAAAAAAACAAAACTCTTCAGAGCTATAAACTGGATTTTATATGGAGGATTTACAAATATATCACTTTGGGGGATATTTTGATGGTTTTAGCTGAAAAGACTCTGTCCTTAACTATCATAATCTTAACCATTTTTACTCCCTAATTTAAAGCTATTTGTTTGACTGGGGTGGCTGATTTACTGTTCCTTCTATATTCTCCCCAAGCACATGTGATTTTTTTTTTTTTTTTTTTTTAGTGGAAATAATTAGGATAAAAGAAACTTGTTTACAGCATTAGAGGAGCAGAGTGGTATTGTGGTAGGTCCAGGTTCTAGTCTGAATTTTGCCATTTCATACAGCCTTGGAGCCTGGACAAGCTTTGGAGCCTGGAACAAGTTACATAACCTTTCCTAAACTTTGCTCTTCTGTGAAAATAGGAACAACTGTTCCTGCCAAACTCCTAAAAAGCTGTATGGAGATCAAATGCAGCAATGTACATAGATGGGTCTTTGAAAATGTAAAGTATATACATACCAGTATAAGGCAGTAATGGTATTTTAAAATATTATTGTGATTAGAATTTTAGTCATATATTTAAGCTGAACAGTGTCACATAGTGTGGATACATTTCTCTTTGTATACAATCTGTGAACATTGTTGCTATCCAAGCCCTTCAGCGTGTAACCAGTGCTTTTCTAGTTAAGCCTGAAATCCCTGTGATTTAGCTCTGGTGATAGTGGGATAACTGAGTGGGGTCAGTGTTAAGTTTGTACTCTCTAAGGTAGAGACTTGTCTTGAATAAATCTATTCTGAAACTGTTTCACTGCACATCATTGATCTCAATAATTATTTATACAGTCTTCAGTTCTTACCTTTGCTTGCACTTGGTTGCACTTTGAACAGTTTCCACTTGGGGGTAGTGTTTCATTTCACAATTGAACAATTCTTTCTTTACTTAAGTATGGCCTTTGCCAGTTTGCTCTTGAACTTTCCCTTGCTTAGTTAAAAAGGGTCTTAATAGACTGTTAGCCGCATGTTTTAAAATCTTGATTTTTAAAAACTGTTTCCTGTCATTTGAGTAATTGTACAGAAATGAATAATTAATAGGAATTTAGTCTTGAGAAGCTTAACACTTTTTTTTTTAATCTCTGAGGGATAATGTAAGCCTTTTCCCCATTATTTTGTGTCTTTGCGGCATTTTTTATTTGCAGTAAGGCTGTTAAGACTATATTGTTAGAAAAAATATATCCCAGTCCACATTTTGAAAAACTCATTTCCTTTAAGAGTAAAAGCACATTAGGCTAGCTTTGCTTGGTACCATCCCTGTATCTCCCTTTACCACCCAACCCCACTTGCAGCCCTCACTCCAGCCCCCACCAAAAGAGAACCATTGTTGAAAAGAAAAAAAGATCTTGTGGGTTTTTCTTTTTTCCCCAGGTATGGTAATTATCAATTTGGTAATATTAAGAGACTTTAAATTTTAGTATATACCTCTATGCCATTTATTAATTAGTAATTTTTAAATTGTTATATTCTGCACAGTGTGCAATAACCCTACAAAAATGATCACTTTGCAATGCAAATTAATTCTTTATCCCAGGTATTTGTTTGAAATTCTGTTTTTTCCAAGTTATTTGGCATTGATCTATATATCTTTTCATTTGTTTTTGCATGTTATTTTGTAAATAATTAAATTATTGTATAAATTACCTTCGTTATCATATTATTTAGTTATGTTGGCTTTTATAAACTTTATGATGCAATTAGTGCATTAGTGTAGTTACCACATACTTAACTTTCAGTAGATTATAAACTCTGAGGATAGGCACCATTCTTATACATCTGTAGATTTCTGTAGATTTCCTTGCAAATAGTAAATGTGCAATTAATGTTTGTATCTATATAATTGGATATAGGGAGATGTTATGTGGTAAGTGTGGTCAGTTGTTAAACATATAAATTACATATATGCTATAAATTAATGACTGAACACATATTAGTTGTGTATGTAATTTTTGACCTCTTTCAATAAATAGTTTTTATTTCTTTTTTTGGTAGACCATGACACACTATGTTTTATAAAAATTCACGTGTGCTTCTCCAAGAGTTTAATATTGTGCTTGTTCTTTTTTTTTTTTTTTTTTATAAATTTATTTATTTATTTATTTTTGGCTGTGTTGGGTCTTCGTTTCTGTGCGAGGGCTTTCTCCAGTTGCGGCGAGCGGGGGCCACTCTTCATCGCGGTGCGCGGGCCTGTCACTGTCACGGCCTCTCATTGCGGAGCACAGGCTCCAGACGCGCAGGCTCAGTAGCTGTGGCTCACGGGCCCAGTTGCTCCACGGCATGTGGGATCTTCCCGGACCAGGGTTCGAACCCGTGTCCCCTGCATTGGCAGGCAGATTCTCAACCACTGTGCCACCAGGGAAGCCCCGTGCTTGTTCTTTATCACCATTCCTGTAAACAAAGACCTTCTTGACGTGGAGAAGATATTTCACATTGTGTATTTAACCTTTCTTTCTTTCTTTCTTTCTTTTTAATTATGGTAAGAACATTTAATATGAACATTTAACAAATTTTTAAGTGTACAATACAGTATTATGCACTGCAGGCACTATGTTGTATGGCAGATAAGATCTATAGAACTTATTCATCTTGCATTATTGAAACTTTATGCCCACCGATTAGCAACTCCCCATTTTCTCCTCCCCCTAATCTTTGCAACCACCATTCTACTCTCTGATTCTATGAGTTTGACTATTTTAGGTACTTTGATGTAAGTGGAATCATGCAGCATTTGGCCTTCTGTGACTGGGTTACCATATTATCTTCAAAGCTCATCCATGTCATTACATATTGCAAAATTTCCTTCTTTTTTTAAAGGCTGAATAAATACATTGTATTTATGTACCACATTTTCTTTATCCATTTTTATCTGTCAGTTGATATTTAGATTATTTCCACATCTTGGCTATTGTGAATAGTGCTGCATTGAACACTTGGAGTGCTGTTGTCTCTTTGGTTCCTGATTTCAATTCTTTTGAATAAATACCTGGAATTGGGATTGCTGGATCTTGTGGCAGTTCTAGTTGTAATTTTTTTAAGAATGTCCATACTGTTTTCCTGTGTATTTAATCTTAAAAGTGATCTTTAGGTTTTTTTCTTTTCTTTCTTTTTGCTAAAAGTGGGTTGAATCATGGTCTTTTTCTTTCTAAAAAAGGAGAAGCATTGCACAGTTAAAAATTTCATGACATGAACCTGTGTTTAAATATTTTTCTGCTTCATATCTATATATATATATATTTTTTTTCATATCTATATTTAAAAACAAAGAGGCATGTTTTGAAAGTACGTATCTCATGGTGTGTTCAGTAAGATGGGAATATAGTAGTAGGGAATTAGGAAGTTGACTGAAGAAATACACTAATAATATAATTTCATTTCCAACTCATATTTTTAAGGTCTAGAACTGAATTCTTATTTGTTTATTTTTGCATTGCAGTGAATGATCTAGGAGGGGACTTCATGGGAGTTGGTAAAGGCTCCTTAGCTGCTGATAAGGTTGTTGAAGAAATAAGAAGGAAAGGCGGAAGAGCAGTGGCCAACTATGGTACAATATTTGAGAGAACTATACTGCTTGTTTTATATTTCCTCCACTGATGCTGTTTCTCATGTTAATAAGTATTGAGCAAATATCTTGGCATTCCAGTATAATTATGAAATTAGATTTTACCTAAGTCTGCCAAAGATGTTTAGTGACGTATTTTTTAAACTTTTGATGTAGATTATTTCATGAGTCTAACTTTTATTCAGTTGTCTATTTAATATTTTTAATAATGAGCGCATGATATAATCAGTACATTACTGTAGATGTGAATATGAATATGGTCTTTTCTTAAAAGACCTGCCTTAGCTAAAAGGTCTTATGTATTTCTACAGAGTAACATTAAATTCTTCGTTTTAAAATTGCTTTTAAAAAACATTTCTTGAAGTAATATAGTGTAAGAAGTGAAGTGCCCCCTTTCTGCACCCAGCCTTCATATTACATTCTGCACAGGTGATCATTGCTGTATGCAACTTTCTTATCTTTATGAAAACGTAAGAGTCAAAGTTAGGCATTAGAAATAAAGACAGCAAATACAACCTGTATGTTTGATGTATTGATTCTAGTAGTATTTGTAAGGAATCCTCTTGAGTAGATTTACTTTAAAAAGCTAGTGCTTACTGACTTTTCTGCAAATTAGATTGTTTTTATGGACCAGGGAGAAAATTAGATTGCCAGTGACTTTATTCTGAAATTTTAGAGGAAAGGAAATAGGATATGATTTGTTTTGAGAGTTCAAGGGACTAATGAGACAGACATTTTAGTATCTTATTTCCACATTGAGAGTCTAGAAAAATGTTTTCAACTTAAAAAAATTTCTGGGGTTTTAAAACCTATTTTGTAAAGATAAAGATTTCAGACTCTCTTCCCTGCCCCTCAGTTTTGATATTCAACCTGTATCAATCAGGATTCAGTCAAGAAAACAGAAGCCCCTCTCGGTTTTCCAAGTGTGAAGGGTTTTATACAAAGAATTAGAGACTTACCATTGGAAGGTCTGGGCAGGTGCATGTCAGGGAAACTGTCGATGACCATCTCAGCCTGTGGCAGGTGGTTTTCAAGAGCTCACCTAGATGTGCTGTCAGTCTCACATCTGCAGCCTGCTCACAAGATTGCCTGCGTTTACAGTCTCTTCCTACTTTTCCTCCCTTTAAGCGAGTATCTCCTTTTGGCAGATCTAACTCAGGAGCTTATGGGTCCCAGGGAAGGGACCTGGCTCCGCCTGTGATTGCAGAGGAAGTAGAAAGAGGCAATGGTGATGTTGAGTTGACAGCTGACCATTTGACACACAGCTCTGGGGATATGAGCCCTTCTCCTGGGCTGATTAGCAGAAAATAACAAATCCATAATATTTCATTGAGCTTTACTTTTTTAGTTAGTATTACAAAAACAGTAGGTTTGTTTTCCAAATGTAGTGATACAGAATTGAACATGCTTTTTTCAAATTAAACACGCTTCTCCTTCCCTCCCTCTCAAAGTCTCATTTGCATCCTTAAGGGGAAGTGCTTATGTGGCTATTTAAAATTCAACAGAAATGAAATAAAATAGATTATTCCATTTGTCGTACTAGCCACATTTCAGGAGCCACATGTGGTTTGTGGTTACCATGTTAGTGCAGAAATAGAGCATTTCCATCTTCACAGAATGTTCTGTTGGACCATGGTGTCTTGGATATTATTGGTCAAATACTTCTCATTTACCCCCTCTCTCTTTTTTTTTGGTAGGTTAAAGGATTGCCTTAGGGACTAAATTTCTTTTGTAACATGTTATCATTTATATTTTAGTTTGTTACGTGCCTGCAATATAAATGTATTTTCCTTGGAAATGAGTTCTGTTGAATGAATAGTATCTGTCATGTGCTCTGAGCCACAGAATTTAGAAGTCCTTTGTAAGGGATATTACTGAAGTTTTGTCCTAATTTCCCTTTCCCTCAGATTCAGTGGAAGCAGGAGAGAAGGTTGTGAAGACAGCACTGGATGCTTTTGGAAGAATAGGTAATATTTCTTTGCATTTATGGTACTAACAGAGCAGCTTCTACCTTTCTAATGAAATATTTTTTATTTCACTTTTGTTTATTAAAAACTCTTTTTTGGTAATCAAATTTTTAGATTTGTTTTAAATTTTAATTTTTTTACATACCCTAATCTTATTCCACAAAGGGCTTGAGGTGACAGTTTTTATGCATGTATGTGTTGAGTTTGTTTTATATTTTTTTGTACTTTAAGAGCCTTTAAAGAGGCTTGTAAGTATTCTCTAAGTTTCCTTTTTATAATAATTTAATCATACCCCAAATATATTTAGAAAATAAAAAATAAATCAGTATTTTGGCAATAGAGGACCCAGTGGAATATTTTAGATAATTATAATGATTCAGATGAAAATGATTCAGTATCTTGCAAATTAATTAAGATGAATTATATAAAATAAAAATCTTCATTTTTAAGAAGCATTTCAAGCATTTCAAATATATTGTTTAATTTTCCTGACTTAGTCCCATACATTGTTAGTAAAAGGTTATTGAATTACTAGAGGGAAACTACTGCAGATAAGCCCAACATGTTTATAATATGAAAAATGTTAATTTTTGTAGTTTGAATGTGTTTCCCCCCCCCCCTTTTTTTGGTCTAGCATATATATTTTTCTAGCTATATTTGGTTGAGCTTGTGAGAGACATGTTCACATAGTGTCTGACACAGGGATAGAGACCACAAAGTTTTGAAGTCATAAGGTGAAAATAGCCACAAGATGGTGGTTGAACCTTAAGAAACAATCCCTTCTATTTTATAGTGAGAATGCAATTATGTATGAAGACAGGCCATCAGTTTCTGACTCTAATGGTTTCCTTTCTGGGCTTTTGACTTTTGAGTGGCAAGGAAAAATCTTTTAAACTTTTAACTTTCCCAGTGAATTTTGAAGTTAATTGAGGGATGGTTTACGATTACCACTGAATTCTAAGAACCTAAGAGTTGTGTGACTGCTAATTCTGTAAATAAGCTCACAGAATTTTGGCAGGAGGTAGAGGTGGAAACATTTAGGTATGTAGACTTGAGAGGAAAGCACTGATATAATGGGGTACTTATTGTGCTTTTGTGAATCCGATTTTTTTTTACTATAGGTATAAAATTGTGTTCTGCTAGCACTTGTTACCTATTATATCTACTTTTCCATGGGTGGGGGGGAGGCAGGGAACACTTTTGAAAGAAATGTGTTGTAAGCAAAGGCAAATTAATATGCTTGCTTTTATATTTGTGACTTGAATATTTTTATATTGTAGATGTTGTGATCAACAATGCTGGGTGAGTATTTCTTTTTAAATTTCCAATAAAGTAATGTACATGCAAACTTTTTTTAAGTGTTGACTTTCTCTTCTCAACATACATAATATCAATTTTTTAGAATTTTGAGGGACCGTTCCTTTGGTAGAATAAGTGATGAAGACTGGGGTAAGTTATTTAAAATATACGTTCTCTGGAACATACTTATCCATTTAGCCTTCTAATATTTGATACATTTCCACACTTAAGGAAAAACTTGCTTCTACCTATTTTTGCTTCTGCTAATATAAGTGATGAGTAAGCTTTACAACTGAAAATGAACAGTTGGAAGAAAAGGCTTTTGTGACTTTCGTTCGTTTCCCTTTTTCTCTTTGAGAGATTGTCAGCGTTTTCTTGCAGTATTAGTTGTTTCTAACAGCCTTTTGCATGCTTGTCTGGCTGTGTGATTCTTATTTCAAGAGCAAGAGTAGGCTATGGAAGAGAGTCTGAGGCACTAAAAACGATGGAGATCTGAGAACTGGGTGGGAAAAACCTAGATATAATTTTGAAACTTCTAATAAGTAGGAAAAATTTCCATTAGGAATGTCATGTTGGAAAGATTGAGTTTAGATGATGAACAGTCACAGTTATAAAATTTTTTTATCCTGTTTGCTCTTTTTTGCCCTTACTTTCATTGGCTATCAGAACTAAAACAAGCATTGGTGGCTGAGACGGTGGCAGGCATGGTAACTGAGATGAATTACATCATTGTTTATAGAGTGTGTTTCTGGGAAATATTGCCAGAAGTTCTTTTGGAAGAAGCAAGATATCTTTCTGACTTAGAATTAAGCAAAGACGGCTTTTAGCTTCCAATTCCCTTGTAATAACTGGAGAAAAAAAGGAGCTGAGAAAGATAGAATTTGTTGGCAGAGGGGACTTAAGTCGGTGCTTTGCTTTGAGCTCTGATGGGGTTGGAGTGTGTCCTCTGGTTTCATCAGAGTAAGATTAAATCTGGAATTGTTTGTTTATCTGCATCATCCCCCAAGTTGTCTGTTCATTAGATTGACATTTCAGAAAGCAGGCTTCTCTGTCTCTCTTTTTCCCTCTTTCCCTCCCCCTCTTTCCTATACCTCCACGCCCTGACCCCCAGCTCTCTCTAACTCATTTGCAAATCCTGTTAAAAATAGGGATTTAGGGATATACTGAACATTTTATAAACATTTCTTGATGAAGAACTGAGTGGTTTTTGATTATGCTTTAACGTTTGTGTTGAGTCCCAATTATATATGTAAAATTCTTGGTTATTTGTATTAATGAATTTTTATATAAAATAGGCAAAAATTAAAGATGGCATTGCACTTAGATGTGCATAGGCATTGTATTTAGGTGGCATTATATTTATGATAAAGTTAGATATATTAGATAATCTAATCATAAATTATAGGCAAAATAGGTATGAATTATTGATTGGTTATGTAACTGGAACTAAAGCAAAAATGATTAGAGTGCAATGTGACAATAGCTGATTTTGAATGCTAGGTATAAAATGAACATCTTTGTATAAGTAAGTCTTTGCTTATGTTGATTCTGAGATAGGTCTGTCTAAATTTGACAATATTCCTGAAAAAAATTTCTTGTTTTAGATATCATCCAGAGAGTTCATTTGCGGGGCTCATTCCTGGTGACCCGGGCAGCGTGGGATCACATGAAGAAACAGAAATTTGGAAGGTAGAGTTGTATGTGGCTGTCAAGGGGGATTGGAGATGCCGTGTGTGGGTTCTTATGTACAGAGGAAAAGAATTGCTTTGACGTTGAAAAATACACCTTCTGATATGCACAGGCTTTTTAAATGTAGTTTTGGAAGATGCCTCCCCGTTACATTGGTGTCAGTCATAGATTAGCTAGCTGGACAACTTAGTATTTCTTTTCACCTCCTACTTTTCATTATTAATGATTCTCCTGCTATTCTCTGATATTTTAGCAGTACAAACATTGAGGATTCAGCAGTACTTTATTCTCTAACCAAAATATCATTTTTTGTGCCCAGTGACCAACTGGGGAGAGATGAGTGGCTGTTTTCTACTGGCTGACACTGGTCAGACATGAGTTAGTCTTTGTAAGCTAAGAACGGTAAGACTCTTATAGTTGCGTCTGTGTGACTCAGACGTGGCAGACCTAGTAAGTGGCCCCATGCTCTCTAACATAAAAGTTATTCCTGTTAACTCAGGGTTCACACACATCTACTAGAAGTAAATTGCGTGTGATATCTGTTCTTATTGGAGAGTTCTAGTATATCCTGATACTAGCAGTTTCTGAAAGTCAATGATAGGATTTACTTGTTCTACTAAGTAGAGTAAGTGAGATTAGGTCAGATTATGAGATGGTATTGTTTAATATGAGGCATTTAATATTATCCAGAAAGGGAAAGGAGCAAAGTTCTGAGGACTAAAGAATTAGAACTTCATGATCTAATATTTCTTACTAAAATTTTAACTTGTAAATTGGCAGTTTATTTTATGTTTATAAATACTTATTGTTTTCAGTACATAATGAATATACATTCTTACACTTGAATTCATTTGATCCTGACCAGGGATTCTTTCTAAAACAATAAAATCTCGCAGTTGAATTTTGAGAGATTACTTTTATTATTTATATTAATTTAGATATATGAATCATGACTTTAAGAACCTAATGGCAGTATACAGAGTTGCTTTTGACAGGTGTAATAGTAATGAAAAAGAAAAAAAAATGCTTAGAGTTGCAACATTATCAAAATATAGAAAAGATGATGTTGAGAGATTGATTTTCCTTTTAGGATCATCATGACTTCATCGGCTTCAGGAATATATGGCAACTTTGGCCAGGCAAATTATTGTGCTGCAAAGCTGGGTCTTCTGGGCCTTTCAAATTGTCTTGCAGTTGAAGGCGAGAAAAGCAACATTCATTGTAACACTATTGCCCCTACTGCTGGATCACGGTTGACCCAGAACATTTTGCCTGATGGTAAGTAGTTTAGATTTTTTTTAATGCTGTTCCTCACATACCTGTGTGGTGTGAGCTTTGTAAAAGTATTTAATTTTTTGAGTAGCTAAAAAAATTTCCTTACAATTTAAAAAAGCATTATGTGTAGTTTATGTTCATTATAGAAAATTTAGGAAAGCACAAACAAACAAAATATGACCCATAATTCTACCACACTGAGATAAACTTTCTCTTTGTGTAGGTAGACATACATACATTTTTTCTTTACAGAATGAGGTAATAGCATTCTTACTGGTTTATAATAATAATTATTTAAAACAATTAATAGATTATGTTTTTTAGGGCAGTTTTAGGTTTACAGAAGAATTGAGCAGGTAGTAAAGAGAGTGCCCATATACTCCTCCTCCCACACAGTTTTACATCAGTGTGCTACATTTATTACAGTTGATGAACCGGTATTGATCAATTTTTATTTATTTATTTATTTATTTATTTGGCTGCATCGGGTCGTTGAGGCATGTTTCTTTACAGAATGAGGTAATAGCATTCTTACTGGTTTAGAATAATAATTATTTAAAACAATTAATAGATTATGTTTTTTAGGGCAGTTTTAGGTTTATAGAAGAATTGAGCAGGTAGTAAAGAGAGTGCCCATATACTCCTCCTCCCACACAGTTTTACATCAGTGTGCTACATTTATTACAATTGATGAACCAGTATTGATCAATTTTTATTTATTTATTTATTTATTTATTTGGCTGCATCGGGTCGTTGAGGCATGTGGGATCTTTCGTTGTGGTGCGTGGGCTTTTCTCAAGTTGTGGCACGTGGGTGTTCTCTCTCTAGTTGCGGCGCCTGGGCTTCAGGGTGCGTGGGCTCTATATTTTGTGGCACGCTGGCTCTCTTGTTGAGGCACGTGAGCTCGGTAGTTGTGGCACCCGGGCTTAGTTGACCCTCGGCATGTGGAATCGTAGTTCCCTGACCAGGGATCGAACCCGCATCCCTGCATTGGAAGGCAGATTCTTTACCATTGGACCACCAGAGAAGTCCCTGATTGATTATCATTAACTATAGTTAATAGTTTACTTTAGGGCTCACTCTTTAGGTTGTATGATTTTATGCGTTTTCACAAATGCATGATGTTATGTACCCACGATTTTAGATCATACAGAATGGTTTCACTCTAAAAATCCCCTGTGTTCCATCTCTTCATCCTCTCCCTTTTTTCCCAAATGTCTGGGAGGATTGAAGCTCATTTCTTTTTATCACTACATAATATTACATGGTATGTAGGTGCCACAATTTGTTTTTTCATTCACCTATCGTGGAACATTTTGATTGTTTCCAGTTTTTGACAGTTGTGAGTGAAGCTGCTATAAACATTCATGTGCAGGTTTTTGTGTGGACGTAAGTTTTCAACTCATTTGGGTAAATATTAAAGAGGATAATTGCTGGATTGTATGGTAAGAGTGTCTTTAGCTTTGTAAAAATTTCCAAACTGTCTTCAAAAATGGCTGTATTGTTTTTCATTCCTACTAGCAGTGAGTGAGAGTTCTTGTTGCTCCACATCTTTGCCAGCATTTATTATTGTTAGTCTTTTGCATTTTAGTTCTTTTAATAGGTGTATAGGGTATTTCATTGTTTTAATTTGCAGTTCCCTAATGACTTATGATGTTGCGCATTTTTTTCCTGTGCTTATTTGCCATTTATTTGTCTTCCTTGGTGATGTGTCTGTTCTTATTTTTTGCTCATTTTTAAATTGGGTTCTTTGTTTTCTTCTTCTTTTTTGGGGGGGGTTCTTTGTTTTCTTGTTGTTGAGTTTTAAGAGTTCCATGAATATTTTGGAAACAAGTTCTTTTTCAGATATGTGTTTTGCAAATATTTTTTCCCAGTCTTTAGCTTGTTTTTTAATTCTCTTTAGTCTCTTTCACTTTTGAAGGATAATTTCACTGGGTACAGAATTCTGGGTTGGTAATTTTTTTCTTTCAACACCTGAAATCTTTCACTCCACTCTTCTTTTGCTTACATGGTTTCTGAAGGAAAGTCTGACATAATTCTTTCCTTGTTTCTTTATGCATAAGGTATTTTTTCCCCTCTGTGTTCCTCCAAGATTTTCTCCTTGTTTTTTCTGCAGTTTGAATATAGTATGCATAATAATAGGTGTAGATTTTTGGCAATATTCTACTTGATGTCTTCTGAGCTTCCTGGATCTGCGGTTGGTATCTGTGATTAACTTTGGAAAATTCTCAGCCATCACTGCTTAAAATATTTCTTCTGTTGTTTTCTTTTTTTCTTCTACTTCTGGTATTCCCATTATGTGCCTGTTCTATCTTTTTATTTTAATTAATTAATCGATTAATTTATTTGATTGGGCCGGGTCTTAGTTGCAGCAGGTGGGCCCCTTTAGTTGCAGCTTGCAGGCTCCTTAGTTGTGGCTTGCAAGCTCCTTAGTTGCAGCACGTGGGCTCCTTAGTTGTGGCATGCAAACTCTTAGTTGCGGGATGTAGTTCCCTGGCCAGGGATTGAACCCGGGCCTCCTGCATTGGGAGCGTGGAGTCTTAACCGCTGCGCCACCAGGGAAGTCTCAATGTATCTTTTGTAATTATACCACAGTTCTTGGATATTCTATTCCCTTTTATTTTTTTGTCCTTTTTTCTCTTTGCATTTCATTTCAGTTTGGGAAGTTTCTATTGACATATATTCAAATCAAGCTTACTGATTTTTCTTTTTTCATTTCAAAATGTTATATTGTTTTTGTTTTTTAGCATTTCCTTTTGAATTTTTTAGCATTTCCTTCTGTCTGCTTACAGTAGTCATCTGTTCATGTAAGTTGTCCATTTTTCTCCATTAGAGCCCTTAGCATGTTAATCACAGTTATTTTAAACTCCTAGTTTGAAAATTCCAAAATCTCTGCTATATTTCAAGCTGGTTCGGAGGCTTGCTTTGTCTCCTCAGCCTGTACTTTTCTTGTCTTTTAGCATGCCTTGAAATTTTTGTTGAAAACTGAACATGATGTATTGGGGTAGTAGAAAGTGTGGTATACAGAGCTTTATTGTGAGGTTTCATGTTTATCTGGCTAGGAGTTAGGTTGCGTTTATTGGTTCCTGTAGCTGTTGGTGTCAGAGGCTACATTTTCCTCTTTGTCGTTGTTTTTGTGTCCCCTGTTGTCTTTGGGTTTCCCTAGGTACTCTTTGTGTTTGCAGCTCTCTCAGTTGTAATCCACTGTTGTTATACTGGAGGCCTGTTGAAGTGGCTGTAAATTATGGCGAGGGGAAGTGTTCTATAATCTTATGATTAAATCCGCAAGTTTTTTAGCAGGTCAAAGTCTCTGGACTCTGAGCTTCAGTACAGTTTTTTAGCCTTTTTTTTTTTTCTCCCCTTATTTGAGACAGGAAGGCTAGAGGAGTTCCACTAGTCTAATTGCTCTTCCCTTAGGTCAAATAAGGCTCTGGTAGCTTCCCTTGAGGATAGGCCTTTGTTAAGGAGAACAGAATGCTCTGGGCATATTTCAAAATGATTTTGTCTTATTGATTTATTTATTTTGTTACCCTCTCCCTTTTTCTCTGTAACATTTCAAAGCAAATCTTAGATGTTGCATTTCACCTAATAAATACTTGGAAATGTGTCTCTAACAGATATGGACATTATAACCACAATGCCAATATCACACCAAATAAAATAATTCATTACCATTGTCTAATACCAAATTTATATGAAAACTTCCTCGTTATCTAAAAAATATCGTTTTAGAGTTAGTTTATTCCACAATGATCTAAACAAGGTTCACAGTCGTTTTGTTACTGTATCTCTTAAGTTTTATTTAACATATGATAGTTCATTCTCCTTTTTGAAAAAGTGCCAATTATTTGTTGAAGAAACCGCGAGTTCATTTGTCCTGAAGACTATTCCTCATTCTTGATTTGGATTGCCTTTGCACTTTTGTGGAAAATCAGTTGACCATGTATGTATGTGTGGGTCTGTTTCTGGATTGTTTGTTCTGTTGTATTGATCTATGGGCCTGTCCTTTTACCAATACCATGATGTTTTGATTACTATATTTTTATAGTAAGTCTTGAAATCAGGTAATGTGAGTCTTCCAACTTTGTTCTTTGAAAACATGAAATATAAAGTTTTAAATTTAAAAATTTAAATGTATGATTGAGAGCCAATGCTTATTTATTTAGTTATATAAGAAATAGAATACTTGACTGGTCGAAAACTGTATGGTTTTTGATACTCCTGGTTTTAACATATATCTAAAAAGAAAATATCTGTAATACTTTAAAAGTAGTTTCTGTGAAACAGTACAAAACAATTGATGAGTGAAATTACTTTAGAATTAGCTGCTTCATGGCATACAAATGCTTATTCACAGTACCATTTTACTTTCCACGTTTGAGCTAACATTCATTTTAGAACTTGGGATTTGTAATACCAAGTATGTACTTGCTAGCTTTTCCTAAGAGCTGTGCCTAACCAGTTTGCTTTAGTGTAGAATAGCTATTTGTACGTGAGATCTATTTTTTTTTTCCTTTTCTTTTGTCAACAGGGCCATTTAAAAAAGTCCCTTATTTTAAAAAAACTTGATACTCTCATATCTTTTTGAAGGAATTCTTGTTAAAGAACTGGATTATTTAAGTATAATGCTACATATATATGCACAACAGTGTAGGTTACTGGCAAGAAGTAAAGTATCAAAATGTAATGCATAGTCATGAACTCACTGCTCAACCCAAGAATTGGAACATTACTTGCATCTAACTTTATACCTTCTATTCTGTTCCTCTGCTTCATGCCAAGAGATAACCACTATTTAGAATTTTATGCTTATCATTTCTGTGCTAGACTCCTACCTTAGTCACTTTTTGCCATTGGCTGTAGACTTTCTTGGGGAAGCAGCAAGTTTCCAAGAAAATATTGAAAACTTTAGCTTTTAAATTTGCTTTCCTTTGGGAATGTAGCTTCCATTAATTTTGACCTCTAGAGATGTTAGGTCACTGTTTAATGTAGTATCTTTTATGCCCACCAAACCCTAGTGAAAGATGTTTGGAGAATAAGATCTACTTTAGACAAATAATTTAAGTTTCTGGACCTGCTTTCTCTTCTGTAAAGGAAGAGAGTTGTTACAGATCATTTTTAAAAGCCCTTCAGATTCTGAATTCCTGTTATTTTAAATTTTGGTATTTATTACTTTTTTATAGTTTAGAAAAAGCCGAAAATTTATTTTGCCTCAGCGTTTTTCCTCTTTTCCTCTGAAATATTAACTTACAGGCTGTCAAAGGAATTATTTGTTAAAGAACCAGGTGCTATGAGTAATGTGCGGAGACATTTGCAATTTCATTTCCCCCTTTGAAATATATTTGAAAAATGGAAAGTCATGTATGTGACTTACATGTTTCTTACATGAAATGAAACATAATCTTAGGATGAATACCCATGAACTAACTTCCCAAGCTGTATTAGTTATTTACTGCTGTGTAATAGATTACATCAAATTTTGTGGATTAAAACAACAAGTATATATTATCTCACAGTTTCTGGGGTCAGGAATACTGTAAAGTGAAAGGTTCTTAGAGCTGCTCTTTAATTTACAGGGACTGTAAATGTCATCTTTGTCACTTTAAAATATAAAACTGTATTTTGTCCCTTCACAGTTAAAATTTACATTTATTTGATTCTTTAAAGATTATAAGATGTATTTACAAATCGTGTCTCCTTTGAGCCTTGCAACAACTTAGTAGAATAGGCAGGTAACGCATTTTAATTACCATCTTACAGATGCAGACACACGTCCAAGAGAGTTGAGCGCTGTGCTCAATGCCCTAAATTGCCTACATGGCAGGGCCAGCAGTAAAATCTAGGTGTTCATGCTCCTTGTGTAGTACCTTTCTGCTCTGTTAAGTTGCTCACAGAAGGTATGCAGCAGGAAAATATTTCTTACACTTTGTGACTCATCAGTAACGGTTGCAAGGTCCATTTTCCATCATCTTACTGCCATTACAGTTGTCAAGGCTGTTTTGTAGTTTTCTAGCTTCTGGGAGAGCAAAATAGTTTTGGGAATGAATGGTACCTAAGTTCATTATGCTATGTATGCCTTTGCTCACCAGTCTTTGCCAAGGCAGCTTTAACTTGTCTTCTAAACAGTATGTTACCCATCTTGGAAAGGTATATCTGATGCCTTCTATGTTAGAAGCCTGAATATATCCATTGGGATGAAAAGATTCTTCTAAAAGCCTTGGATGTTAATACTAATTATTTATGTATATCTAATTTTTTTCTTATTTATTTAAAAAGTCTCTGAACCTATAATTTTATGTGAGGAATTTTCAGAAAGTAAAATGATTGATTGAATATGTATATATTCTTATTGATAGTTTTTTTTTTCTTTTTTTGGCTATTTATTTCAGATCTTCTGGAAGCTCTGAAGCCAGATTACGTGGCACCCCTGGTCCTTTGGCTTTGCCATGAGAGTTGTGAGGAAAATGGTGGCTTGTTTGAGGTATTCTGCACCTTTGCACTTTCTCCCAAAGCAATATTTGTGTAATTAAATATAAAAAATGATTCAAAAATCAGTATTTTCCAGTTGTTCACATTTGTAAAAATCTGCATCAGTTGGTACCACTTGTATATTTTTTAATATTATGTATTTGTTATAATTAAGGAACAAGTATGACTAATGTCCTTTTTTGAGAAAGTAACAGCAACTTTGTAAATTGTTCTTCCCTAGTTCTTCATTTCTGATATTCTTGTCAAATGAAAATGTGACTGGCTGGTTTGATGTGTTTAGTCAGATATAGAAAGTCTCATTTGGTTAGAGATGCTGAGTAGTAAAGTGAAGGGACAGAGGTGATGGTTTAAAGTCAGCCAGGCCAGGTTTTGATTTCTTGCTCTGGTAATTGCTGGCTCGCTGGAATATTGTACAGATTAACCTCCCTGAGTTTTAGTTTTCTTGGGGTTTTGTTGTGAGAACTGGAGATCATATTTTTAAACTCTTAGCATACCTAGCAGTCACCCCTCAATTTTAACTATTATATCAGTATAGCAGGAATTCAGTCTGGGTATGATAGATCAGTAAACACAAATTATTTGTATTAACTTTAAAAATAAACTTTGCTATGTTTCCCTATCGCAAAGCTTTACAAGTTTACTATAAAAATAAAAACCACACATAATCCTACTATCCAGTGAGGTTCAGTTTTCACTCTATAATCAAAGTCCCTTTAGATTTCCTTATGCTGATTTATATATTTTTTGGTCCTCATTTGAGTTTGATCTCTTTTTTCTTTTCTAGCATAAACTGTTATATTTTAGACCACCCCCCTTTATTTGATTCTCTGTGGTAATATAATAATAAACCTGTTGCATGCGGAATACATGACATCCAAAGATATTTCTTGGTAGCAAAATTACCTGGCTCAGTTTGAAGTGAATGATATATTAGCCTGATTTATTTGAATAAAAAGCTGTTTAGTAAATGAAAAACAGTCTACACCTGTCTATGCAGAGATAGGCACCTCTGCTTTCTTAATCACAGTCGTTGATTGTGAATTGTGGAAAATTAGAGGTGGAAAGAACTTTACAACTCTAGATTTACAGAAGAGAAATTTAATAATATCAAGCCATGTGGAGCTCCAAATTTGGTCTGCCTGTCTTTTATCTCATTAAGGAATTAAACAAAAATTCTTTGTCTTTTACATTTATATTTGTTATTAATTCTGTGAACAAAAATAATATATGCTTTTTGTAGAAAACTTCAAATATATAGGGGAGTTTATAGAGGAAAATAAAAATCACCCACATTACCACTATCGAGAGATAACTCCTATTAATATTTTTATGGATATTCTTTTCCAGTCTTTTATTAGGTGTGCATTTTACACGAGTAGTCTTTTTTTTTAAGTATACAATTTACACACATACCCAGACATGCACAGATAACTAGGATAATGCTGTAGATGAAGTTTTGTATGTTGTTCTTTTAGTTTACTATATTGTGAACAGTTTTAGTAAGGGACATTTGCTGTGTGAGATTGAGTGCAAAATACAGTAAGAGCGGTGTGTAATATCCTGACTTAAACCTTGAATGTAAATTGACACTTTGTTTGCCAAGTTTTGATAGATATCTAGAGTGGCAGATAGAGATTTTTTGGATCGACTGGAGCTGTCGTTTCTAGCACCTGCGAGGAGTTTGCAGCTTGTTGCTTCACTCCCCAAATATGATAAAAGATGATATTTTTCTTTCCTGTTATCAGTACCACTGCCACTTTAACTACTCTGACAGCATCAAGGCCGATTGTCCTGTTAATATATGTAAAGGAATGAGTGATTAAAAAGCCATACCCTTGAGCGTAGAGCCACTGAGAAGTGTGCTGTCTGCTGGTACAGTTTCTTCTGTTATATGCATGTGGAACACTGTAGTTGTGGTGTTTGAAGATATGACAAACAGATTTTCTTACATCAGACATTTTCTTCTGAGGATTTCCTTGAATGGCTTCTAGAAAAAATACCATCTTTCTGTACGGTGATTAATGTATTTGGTCATTTGCCATATTTCTATATAAAGGTGTTTCATTAAAATGAGTATATGTAGTTCATTAAGTCAAATCCTGGCTTTATTTTTCTTTGCTTTTTATTTTTTTTGATTCATTAAGTCTTTCTAGAAGGACATGTATTTCAAGTGATGTGCTGGGCAAATTTGGTATTTATATTGTTTAACCTTCATGGTTACTTCATGAAGAGTGTATTATTATCCTGATTTTATATAAGGGGAATCTTGAGTTTAGGGAAGTCAAATTATTTGACCAGGAATCAGACAGCTAGTCTGTAGAAGAACTGGTATCGCACCTTGGTTTCTGTGCAAAGTCATGCTTTTCTACTACATGCATTTCTGCTATATTGTGTTGCTTTATTTTTCTACTCTGATAACATGAATAGTGCAAAGTCATGCCGGCCAACGGAGTTTTGTAGAGCTGCATTATTTTCATCCGTTGTCATCTAGCATTCTGATACTCTTAAAAAGATAGCTGCCTGTTTTGTTAATTTCATGAAAATTCTATTAGTAATTTCACATTAGATGGTATAACTTCTTCCTCCTCTTTTTGGTAGGTTGGAGCAGGATGGATTGGAAAATGTAAGTCTCTTTTGGTTTTTGGTTTGCCATACATTATTTCCATATCTTTAAACCTGCATATCCAGGTAGAGCTGGGTAAAGACCTTGTCAAATGCCGAACCATTGGATTTAGTGCACGCATAATCAAACTCAAACATTGTAATAGCAACAGGTCTTCTAAAACATGGAAGTTGTCCTGCAGGCCTGTGGTATTTTCAAGGATCTTTTCAGTTTTTTTCCTATTAGCAGTGCTTATTCAATATTTGTCCTGTCCTATTCAGAACTGGCTGTTTTTTCAGACAGCACAGTCTCTCTTTATATTGATGTTTGTCTTCCCATGTCTCCGGCACCCCACATGCTTGTTCAGCAGAGTAGTGAGTGGGAGGGAGGGCGTTTTTTGAAGATGGGAAGAGCTCTGTCCTGGGCAAGTTCTCCAATTCTCTCAGTGATTCTTTTCTTCCTTGGAGCATGAGACATCAGAAGGAGACAGTGGGGAATCACACTGGACAGCTTTCTAGAAGAGAAATTGCAGCTGATCTATAGAAATTATTCTCCTTCAGCCCAACAGTAAATTCATCTGGCTTAAGTCCTCTTTTCCCCCAGTTCTTAAACCTTGTGAGCTCCAGATTGGATAATTACTTTATGGTGTTTAAAAAAAATTGTGAACATTCCAATATCCCAATTCAAGTTTTCATTTGGATGCTGGTATCAAAATTAATTGAATTATTTAAAAGGCTGCCATTGCTGGATGACATTGTTACAACATATTGTAGACTATTGTTAATGACTGTTCTCTAAGTTATGAAGTAACTTATTCAAACATTTTTAAGTGTCTTATGACATCTTTTAAGAAAGGAAGATCAGTTGTTGCAATAAAAGCTGTATATGGGACTTTATCAATAAGAAATCTCTAGAAGCTTCTGTCATTCCCCAGGACAAATCTTCAATTTAGTAATCATCAAAGTCTGACCATTCTGTTTAAATAAGGTTCTGTTTATTCCTCAGGCTTTTTAAAAAAGACACAGTGTTAAAAATTATCTTCATGGAACTTATGCAGCAATGATGATTTTTGTGAATCTGGGCAATCTAGTTGACTTCCCATGGACAAGGAGGAAGAGCAAAGGGAGGAAACGGGAGAATTATGTGGGGTTGTCTGATATATTAATTTGATTATCTGGAGTCTTTGGCCTGTTATCACCACTAGTTTTCAGTTTGCTATTCAACAAAGCTCTACTCTGTTCTGTTACCTTAAAGTGTATTATCTAAGTGATCTGTGGTGATGAAGACAGTCTTTTGGTGTGATTATATATAATTTAACTTTCTGATTCAGCATTTCATCCTACCTTTAGTAGTATCTGGCATAGTCAGAGGAGGGAGAGGTTTTCCCTTCAGCTTCAAATATTAGAAAAAGAAATTTGACATCCTAATGGGTTTGTTATTCTTTTAAAAAAAATTTGTAGTAAAAATCTTTAGAAGTTAGAATCTTTTTTCCAAATTCCATTTTTCTTGAAGTTAAAAAAAAAAAATTCAGGGGACTCATGAATTCTGCTTTCTGTCTCGCTCTTAAACTGTGTGTTCAGTATCTTAGTTTTGTTTCTATAACCAGTACGATGGGAGCGGACCCTTGGAGCCATTGTAAGACAGAGGACTCAGCCAATGACTCCTGAGGCGGTGAAGGCTAACTGGACGAAGATCTGTGACTTTGATAATGCCACCAAGCCTCAGAGAATTCAAGGTAAAGAGTCCCAAGTCAGTTCAGTCCTGGTTGGGGAATCAGAGGCAACAAAGCATTCTCTTCTCTTATGGAATTGTCTTCTTAATTGTGATAACTTAGATGCTCAAATCATCTAGAGCACATTTTCTGCTCCAGTAGGTATTAGAACTCTCCAATTTAAGGTATGTATGTTACTCCCACTGTCGGTTTTTCAGTTTTCTTATGATCCTGATTTTTTGGTATATGTGTGATTGAGAGGACGGTAGGAGGTGTTTACCCATTTGTGCTCAATGCATCTATTCCCCATCTGGTGGTTGGTTTCAAAGTCTTGCCTTATCTAATCACATGCTCCTTGTCTGACCTGATTTTTCTTTATTTCCCCAAAAGTTTATTTAAGTCTTATATTATTTAGGCTTAGGTCTTTTCTCTCTAGTGAATAGATTTTGCTTTGTTTTAGCACTTTGTCTTTGCTACTGTTTCTCTGCCTTTCTAAGATGCCTCTTATTCCTTTTATCACCTCTGCTAATCTCGGTGCTTCTTTAGAAAAACTCAAGCCCCAGATGTTCAACAAAACCTCCCCAGATATTCTGGGCTTCATTGATGTGTTTCTTAGCTGAACTCTTACAACTTGAGCGTCTAATCATGACTGCTTTCCACTGCTTTTGTTTCATAACTGTGTGGTTTCTTAGCTGCATAGTAAGTTCCTTTGGAGGCAGAGAATGTATCTTGTATGTCCTTTTGTATTTGGTGCTAGTATAGTGCTGAACTCATAGAAAGGATTTAGTAAATGCTTGTTACCTTGAATTATTGAATCATCTATGATATGCCACAGGAAGAGATGGCCAATAAAAGTCACATTATTTTTTCTAGTATAACTCACATATGTATATAATATATGAAATTTAAAGGACCTTTCTGGGAAGGATCATGAATTAGGATTATTTTATAGAAAAATCTTTTTTTCCCTTCCTAGTATTATATTTAATGTTTGATAGAAGAATATATCTGAAAAATGACTGTTCTTTTTTTTTTTTTTAATCCCAATGTTACTTTCCTGTCTGCTGGTACACTCACTGAAATATTCATTGTACTTTTCTCAATCAGAGGATAACATGATTGTTATGTCATTAGCGGTAGCATTTTCTGTATTCTTTTTTTTTGATATTTGAGATAAATTTAGTCTCTGAATAGCAGTCACCTATCAATGAAAATTAGGAAAAGGAAAAAGAAGAAGTGTCTTAAAAACTCTTCTCTGAGGTCAGAATTCCATTTTATTGCCTTAGAAGTATTAGACTAATATAAAGAAAAAGCTAACAATGAATTATATAGTTATAAATGAAAAGATACCCCTAGTATTTGAAGTACAGTTAGAAAAAAAATCTTACACTTTCTGTAGAATCACGACTTTCCAAGCACCCATTTCATCATTCTCATTTTACAGATGATGGAACTAAATCCCAGAAAAGCTGAGTAAGTGGCCCAAGCTTTCTCAGTGTTTGAGCCAAGAGTTAACTCAGGTGGTCTGTCTTTGAGTGCAGTACCGCCAGCCTGTACCGAGGTTACTTTCAGTTAAATAGCCTCCCATCTAGGCAGCAGCCTAAATGGGGTGGTAAGAGGGGGATTGGTAGGCAAGAAACCTACCTAGTGTCACCAGGAATGGCAGAGAGCCCTGGTCATCTCACATTCTGTAGTTTAGTTATAGTTTTTGTCTGAGTTTAGAAGGAGGTTTGTTAGAAAGCTCCCAGAGCTTTTGGAACCTTATGGCATATGTGGATACTCTGTGAATCTCCTTTATTAACCTTTTAGACCCCAGAATAGCAGCTTCTGAATTCTGTCCAGAGTCACTGGTCATAATGGTGGTTTTCTCTGGAAGAATTTTCAGTAATATTTTCTGAGCAGTTACCTGTACAGAGACCTGGGGGTAATCTTGACATTGTTGCATCCTGGAGGAGGGGTGATGGTGGGGAGAGAAGGAAAATTAGTTGTCCCTCCACCAGATGGAAATTGCACATCTGTGGACAAGGATCCGACTTTACAGAGTTGTAAAAATCACTCAAAGACTGCAAAGCTCAGAGCCTCTTTGGAATCATAACGTGGGGAGAGTATGTTGGAAACACCCAGTTATCTTTGGTCTGTTCAGAGTCTCACGATTTTTTCCTGCAATAGCCTGACATCATACAGTCAGTTCATGAATGCCAGCGAAGGTTCTGCAGCAGGCTTGCTGGATGTTATAGGAATGATTGTCTAAAGCATTGTAGCTTTTCTTAGTCACGTCTGTAACAAAAGCTTTTTTTTTTTGGAAATAGCTTACATTTATTTGGATTTCACCAGGAGAATGTTAGCTCTTTAGGATATTTGAAAGATGATGCTTTTATGATCTTTATGTAATAGGTTTACCAAAGCACTCTGTCTTATTTAAATTCCAGTGATCCTAAAGAGAAAATTCAGTTCGTTCATCCTTATTTATCCTGAAGTTGATTGACTTGAATCATTCATGATTTAAATTTTTTTTCAGTACAAATGAAATATAGTTCAACTATATAGGAAAAATCTGGAAGTTTGTCCTGTGGGTCACTATTTAAATAGCACTGTTAAATAACTGGCTAGATATTTCACATATGCAAATGCTCTTCCCACACCATAGTGGGACTGATTTTTCTTTTAATTAATTTTTATTGGAGTATAGTTGATTTACAATGTTGTGTTAGTTCCTGCTGTATAGCAAAGTGAATCCATTATACATATACATATATCCACTGTTTTTTAGATTCTTTTCCCATATAGGTCATTATAGAGTATTGAGTAGAGTTCCCTGTGCTATACAGTAGGTTCTTATTAGTTATCTATTTTATATATAGTAGTGTGTATATGTCAATCCCAGTCTCCCAATTTATCCCTCCCTGTCTCCCTCTCACTTGGTAACCATAAGTATGTTTTCTACATCTATAACTCTGTTTCTGTTACGTAAATAAGTTCATTTGTACCATTTTTTTAGATTCCACATATAAGTGATATCATAGATATTTGTCTTTCTCCTTCTGACTTCACTCAGTATGACAATCTCTAGGTCCATCCATGTCACTGCAAATGGCATTATTTCATTCTTTTTTTATGACTGAGTAATATTCTATTGTATATATGTACCACATCTTTATCCATTCGTCTGTTGATGGAAAAAAAGCATTATTATTGTTATTTATTCTTTTTTTTAGACTCAATTGGCGGTATAATTGAAGCTCTAAATAAAATAGATTCAGATGGAGGAGTTTCGGCAAATCATACCAGTAATGTGACATCAACAGCTACATCAGGATTTGTAAGTGGAAGAGAAAGCCTAACGCTTTGCCTTCTTTGGAGACTTTTTTCTTTTCTTTCCTTTTTTTCATTTTTCTTTTCTTTTATGCAAAAAATGCTTTTCCAAGCTATTAATTTATTGTTAAATAGGAAAGGTGAGTGACCATAAAACTTTATAGAACATGTAATGAATGTTTATAAAATTTGAATGAATGTAAAGCTAAAATATTAAATGTAACTTTTACTTTCTCTTCTTCCGTGTAATAAACAAGCGTATTTTTTGTTTTTTGGAGCATTTTTGATAATCGTCCTTCAGTCACTTTCTAACTCTTTAGAAAAGGATATTTAACTTAGTGCCTCTTTTGAGTCATTTCTTTTAAGGAAAAGCATTGATAGGTTGTATTTTGGAACTATTTCAACATGGCTGCAAGTAAAAAGTCTCCCATTGTGTCAGAAATTCTAAGAGAGCTGTGGTTATAGCTCTTGTGAAGTTTGCTGATTAACTATCTCCAGTACTTCTTTTTAAAAAAAAAAAATTATAGTGCATAAATAATAAGAAATAAGTCATTTGACACATTCAGTTGTGGTGTTTTGTGACTTAGGGGAGACATAGTGATGAAATAAACAATCTAATTGTAACCCTGAGAATATTATCAGTTTATAAATGTGATTTTACTTTAGAGCAGGGGTTGGCAAACTTTTTTGGTAAAGGGCCAGATGGTACGTATTTTAGGCTTTATGGACCACGTACTGTTTCTGACACATAATCTTCTTTTTCTTTTTTTAGACCACTCTTAAAAAAATGTAAAAACCATTCTTAATTCTCAGCTGTTGTTTGCTGACTCTTGCTTTAGAATGAAAGTGATCAAAAATTGGACATGATTCTTTTATAACCTAACATATGCTTCACAAATTAGCTAGGCATGTCATCACTAAATAGAAAAATACAATATCCAATTAGATAAAGGACAGTCCTGGGTAGGAGCTTACGGTAAAATCTAATTATAACCAAAACCATTATGAGGGAGTCTGATTTACAAGCATTAAGCAGTGTTTTGCTCATCTGTTTCTACTGACTTTTATAAAATAGATCTTATAGAGCCATTCATTATCCCTGTTTATAATAAGTTTTTTATTTTTTGTAATTTTGAGTAGCTAACAGTCACTGTATTAATAGGCTTTTCCATCAGCAGAGACAGGAAAGTTGAAAATGAGATGTACTATCTGTTAGCAAGAAGCGGGCAAGAAAAAAGTACTTATTTGTAAATGAGGTCTTTTTCCATACATTATAATTGATTTTATTTAAAAAATATAGTGAAACAATTATGATACCCTATCAGATTTACTAAAATGACATTCTATTCACAAAGCTAAGTATGTAGCAGTTAATAGTTTTGAAAAGTCAGAAATTTAAAGATTTGACAAGAATATCAGTGAAAAAAATAACTTTCTACAATTGTTCCATAGGCTGGAGCTATTGGCCATAAACTTCCTCCATTTTCTTCTTCTTATACGGAACTGGACACTATTATGTATGCCCTTGGAGTGGGAGCATCTATCAAGGAACCGAAAGATTTGAAATTTATTTATGAAGGGAGTTCTGATTTCTCCTGTTTGCCTACCTTCGGAGTTATTCTGGCTCAGAAATCTATAATGGGTGGAGGATTAGCAGAGATTCCTGGGCTCTCAGTCAACTTGGCAAAGGTATGCATAATAAGAAACCTTTATTTTGCTCTTCTTCTCTTTCTTTAAATATGATTGGTAAATGTCACATGCTGTGTGTGTGTGTGTGTGTGTGTGTGTGTGTGTGTGTGTGTGTATGGTGTCTTAATACAATAGTTTATAGTGGTTGATTCAAGGATAAAGATTTAGCATGTCTTTTGATTTTTCTTAAAAAGAAAAAAAGGGTAGAGAGTTAGTTGAAAAGGCAAGCAAAAAGAAGACAACAATAATTATGTACAGTCCATAACCCTGGCATAATGTTATTAATTCTCTCTCTGCCATTACATGCTATTTGACCAAGGGTAAATAACTTCTCTAAGCTTCAGTTTCCTTATGTATAAAGTGGGTATGATAATCCTCACCTGACGATAGTGATGAAGGAGCAAGAGTGAAGAATATTTGAAGCAGAGAGAACAGGTGTAAAAGGCCCTGAGGCAGGTGCATACTTACCTTGTTTTTGGAACAGCAAGGGGGTTGATACAGCTATAGAATGAGCAAGGGGGCAGTGGTAGGAGAAGAGGGCCTTGTAGTCATCGTAAGAATTTTACCTCATACTCTGATTAACATGGGAGGCCATTTGTAGTGCTTTGAACTGAGGAGTGGTATGATCTGGCTATGTTCACTCACAGGCTCATTTTTGCTCCTCTGTGGAGAATAGATTTATGGGAGCCAAGCATGGAAGCAGGGAAACCAATTTGGAGTTGATTATGGTAATTCCAGCACTAGTCTGGATATGCATGGAAAGAAAGAGGAGTCAAGGAGGAAGGTTTTTGGTCTGGTTAACTGGGATGATATATATGCATATATACCCATATATTTAGAATTAATTATGTACAATGTATTTAACATGTATAGTAGTTACATATGGTATATTACTATGTATAATAAAATAGATATATACAGTTACTTTAAGGTGGGGATGATCAGGAGTTGGTTTTGGACAGATTTGAGATGCCTAGTACACATTCAAGTGGAGGTATACAGTGGGCAGTTAAATATGTGAGTTTAGAGTTTGTGGGGGAGGCCCTACTGGGATTCGTAGCATTTAAGTGAGATTTAAAGACATGAGGCTGGGTGAAATCACCCCTGTGTGAATGTAAGTAGAGAAAAGCCTGAGTTTGGTGAGAGGTGAGAGGTGGAAGTGATGAGGAGGAGTGAGCAAGAGAGACTGGGAAGGAGTGGCTGGTGAGGTATGAGGCGTATCAGGAGAGTGTGGTATTTGAGAAGCAAAGTGAATAAATGATTTCAAGAAGGGAGGAGCAAACAATTGTGAGAAGGCTTTGGGGTTATTTTATTTCTTGAAGTGAGGGTCAGGCCATGAGTCCAGTTGATAACTGTTGAATCGTAGACTTTTGAACTGATTTCTGTGATTTTGACTGATTGGAGAACCCATTTACTGGAGGATCGATTAGCTCATTGCTGCTCTGAATCTATGAGAATCTATGGTTATTTTATTAAAGTATTCGATGAAGTTGGGAGGGAGGCAAGAAATAGATGCCAGGCAGTTTGTAGTTTTAATCACTCTCTCATTGTATTTGTTGCATATAGTTCTTCTGTTTGGGTAATGTCAGTACAAACAATTGAAGTAAATGTTTCAGAATTCTTCCTCAGACTTGGAAGGAGTTGGAAATCATGAATAGTGTTCAAAATCTGTCACTGGGAATGATAGCCGTCTTGGGATTTGAATCCCAGTCTTCCTAACCTTGAGCTTCCAGGTCGTATGATAGTGAGGCAGTCCTTCATTTGTCCTCCCATCACTACCCTCACCCATTTTCTTTTTCCCTTCTGGGTTCTGAGGAAGACTGGGAATTAAACTGTCCCATAGCAGTTGAGTGTGGTCATTCGGATATATGAGTCAGGTTTTGTTTTTACTGTCCTATTGTATTCCTACATATATTTTTATATTCTTGCTTTGATACGTTGAAGTTAAGTGGCTCTGAAGTTGCACAGGGTCTTTAGTATTTACTCTTACACTAAGGAAATGTTGACATTGGCAGTGCTTTTACTTGAATGTGGTTGTAAGATTTTTATTAATGTTTTGGTTGTGTCATTTGTATTTGGCAGGTGTGACCTGAAATTACTTTACTAGTACTGACCTATTTGTTCATTTTTATTCAATAGATATTTATTGGATACCTGCTGTGTGCTAGGCGCAGTGACGAGCACTGGAAATACGCCTAGTTTAGTGTCTCCATTGGCAAATAATCCACAGTTATCAGTCAACAAAAATTTATGAATGTCAAGAAAGAACACAAATGTATCTTTTCTATTCTAGAGAGCTGACAGTCTTTAGATTGGGGGACTGATTATTTCTGAATCATATAATTAAGAAGTGGGAGCCATATAGTTTGAGACAGATAGTTTGGGGGAAGTAGTCGCGTGAACGTGTGGACAGTGAAATGCCACTTGTGATTAGCGGTATCCACAGAAGAAGCTGTGGAAAAAGAAAGTCTACTAATAAAATTTTGCTTACCCTAACGTAGGTTCTTCATGGGGAGCAGTACTTGGAGTTATATAAACCACTTCCCAGAGCAGGTGAGTTCTTGATCGTTTTATTTTCTGACTAACCTTCCAAACTGTGTCAATGTGTTAAACTGGCATAGAGCAACCTAAATAAACTATATTATAAGTTATTCATGTGCATGTCAGCCATTAGAGTAGATTGATGTTAACTAGTACCTATTTTGGTTGCCTTAAACTTTGTCCTATTTGAATAGTCTTATTTAATAAATTACTTCAAAATACTAAACATCTGGTCAACAGTTGAAAGGAGCATATTCTGTGTGTGTCCTAAACTTAGTGATTGTGTATAATCAGTTATGATTCCCATGAATATGATTCTTCATTCTTTTGTCAGGTATTTGTGTTGGTACTGACTTTCATAACGCAAACAATGTTAAAAGATACAGAATGTCTTGTAATTAACTTTTTTCTATTTTCTTTTAGAGTAAGTAAAACCAAGGCTGTCTTAATAATCAGTTTATTTTTCTCAATAATATCTTACTTGTTCAGTAAATCTTCTCATTATCTTTTCACTTTACTTTGATATGTTTGTTTTATGTTGCTACTCTGATGTCAGAATATTAATTATATACTGACCATGTAAGGTGGTAAAATAAAAAAAAAGTCTTTTTCATTTCACATTATATAATGTAGAGGTCAGCAAATAGCTAGAATTGTACTTTAATTTTTTTTGAGATTTTAATTAAAAAAAATTCGTATTGCTTAATGCTGAATAGTTCTGTTTCAGTGTTAGTGTTACTTGTTTCTGGTTGTTTTTGTAGTTCTTCGCTGTTTTTTTCTTCTTCTTTTAGTTTTTTCCTTTGTGGTTTCATGCTTTTCTTTTGCTTGTGTTCCTTTCTCTTTTGTTTTTGGGTATCTGTTGTAGATTTTTGATTTGTGGTTACCATGGGGCTCATAGATGTTGATTTATGACTGTGTTTATTTGTTTTAAACCAGGTAGTCCCTTAAGTTCAAACACATTTTAAAAGCTCTACATTTTTTACTCGCTTCCCCCATACTTTGTGTTTTTTGGTTTTTTTTTAATTAATTAATTTTTATGGCTGTGTTGGGTCTTTGTTTATGTGCAAGGGCTTTCTCTAGTTGTGGCAAGCGGGGGCCACTCTTCATCGTGGTGCGCAGGCCTCTCTTGTTGCGGAGCACAGGCTCCAGACGCGCAGGCTCAGTAACTGTGGCTCATGGGCCCAGCTGCTCCGCGGCATGTGGGATCTTCCCAGACCAGGCCTTGAACCCGTGTCCCCTGCATTGGCAGGCAGATTCTCAACCACTGCGCCACCAGGGAAGCCCCCATACTTTGTGTTTTTGATGTCATAGTTTACATCTTCATGTTTATCCCTTTACTGATTATTGTAGTTATACTTGGTTTTACAATTTTTTTTGTTTTAGTCGTTGTACTAGCTTATTTAAGTGGTTGAGCCTCAGCCTTCCCTATATATTTGCCTTTACTAATGGGATTTTTTCTTTTCTGTATACTTAATTCTTGTTATAGCTTTTTCTTTTCCACTTAGAGAAGACCCTTTAACATTTCTTTTAGGGTTGCTTTAGTATTGATGCCTATCCAAGAAGTTCTTTATCTCCCCTTCAATTCTGAAGGATAATCTTGCTGGGCAGAGTATCCTAAGTTGTAGGTTTTTCCCTTTCAGCACTTTAAATATACCATGCCACTCCCTTCTGGCCTGCAAAGTTTCTGCAGAACAATCAGCTGATAGCCTTATGGGCATTCCCTTGTATATGCTCTTTGTTTTTCTTTTGCTGCCTCTAGAATTCTCTCTTTAAGTTTTGCCATTTTTATTAGGATATGTCTTGGTGCGGGTCTGTTTGGATTCATCTTGTTTGGGACCCTCTGTGTTTCTTGTACCTGGCTATCTGTTTCCTTCTTCAGACTTGGGAAATTTTCAGCCATAATTTCATTAAATATATTTTTACCCCCTTCTCCCTTTCTTCTCCTTCTGGGATCCCTATAATGGAAAGTTGGTATGCATGATGTTACCCCAAAGATCCTTTAAAATGTTCTCATCTTTTTTCTTTTTGCTGTTCTGATTGGGTGATTTCCATTTTCTATCTTCCAGATCACTTATGTGTTCTTCTGTATCACCTAGTGTGCTGTTAATTCCTTTTAGTGTGTTTTTCTTTTCAGTTGTTGTATTCTTCAGTTCTGATTGGTTCTTTTTAGAATTTTCTAGCTCCTTGTTAAAACTCTCACTGTATTCAGCTATTCTTTTCCATAATTCAGTTAGCATTCTTATTACTAATGCTTTGAATTCTTTATCTGGTAAATTGTTTATTTCTATTTCATTAGTTGTTTTTTTCAGGAGTTTTCTCTTGCTCTTTCAGTGGAAACAGATTCCTCTGTCTTTTCATTTTGCTTATCTATTTCTTTATCTATTGAAATTTGGTGAAATAGTTACCTATGGTGGTCTTGAAGGGGTGTTCTTTTGTGGGCATGTCCCTATACAGTCGGCATGTGCCCAGTGGCATTGATGGGGGAGCTGGATTTGATGTGAGCACAACTTATGTGTTTTCTCAAGGTGTGCTGGCAGCTGTCATCTTGGTAGGGGGTGGGGCTGGAGATGGAGGGGTAGGGCCAAGCCAGATGTTAGGTAGAGCTTCCCCTCTGCTTAGTGGCTGTTACCCCACTATTTGGTGCGGGGGCAGGTCCCAAGTTGCTGGAGCAGAAGCCCTGAGGGTCGGGTCTGAGCTGGCTAAGTTTCCTTTAAGTGTGTGCTTCCCCCCCACCACAGCACTGGCACCCTTACTCCAGAGGGGAGCAGTGGTGGAGCAAGAGGGGCAGGTGTGGGTAATCAGTGACGGTCAGAGCATGGTTTTGTTTTGTTTGTTTGTTTTTTTTAACATCTTTATTGGAGTATAATTGCTTTACAATGGTGTGTTAGTTTCTGCTTTATAACAAAGTGAATCAGTTACACATATACATATGTTCCCATATCTCTTCCCTCTTGCATCTCCCTCCCTCCCACCCTCCCTATCCCACCTCTCTAGGTGGTCACAAAACACAGAGCTGATCTCCCTGTGCTATGCGGTTACTTCCCACTAGCTATGTATTTTACGTTTGGTAGTGTATATATGTCCATGCCACTCTCTCACTTTGTCACATCTTACCCTTCCCCCTCCCCATATCCTCAAGTCCATTCTCTAGTAGGTCTGTGTCTTTATTCTCGTCTTGCCACTAGGTTCTTCATGACCCTTTTTTTTACCCCCTTAGATTCCATATATATGTGTTAGCATACAGTATTTGTTTTTCTCTTTCTGACTTACTTCACTCTGTATGACAGACTCTAACTCCATCCACCTCACTACAAATAACTCCATTTCGTTTCTTTTTATGGCTGAGTAATATTCCCGGAGCATGGGTTTCGTTTGGCATGGCCACCATCAGAGATCTGGGGCCCCTGTGCAGCCACCAGTAATTGCTGCCCCCTCGCTGCTCAGTTGCCACGTAGAGTTTGAACCTCCTCAGTGTCTCATGGCTGAGCATTTTCCTCAATCATGGCAGCCCAGAGTGTGAAGCTGCGACATGAGGCACATGGTGCTGGCGTGTTCTCTCAGCTCAGGCTGGGGACCAGGGCAGTCGTAGGAAACCAGTCAGCTACCCAAGTGGTTTCAGTCTGGCCTCTCTGCCCTGCCTCGGGGGCACGTAAGTGTTCACGTGCTCCCGGAGTCCAGGCTTCCCACAGCCCTCCTGTTAATCCCACTGGCCCTCCAACCAGCCAAGGGGACTCGTGTTCCCCTTGTTGGACACCAGGGCTGGGGCGCCCAATGTGTGACTTGAACTGCTCACTCCCCAGGGAAGGTCTCTTCCCGTGTAATCTCCTTTTTCCTCTGAGTCCCCTCTCAGGGACACAGGTCCTGACCTGATCGCTTTTCTTCCCTTTCTACCCAATTACCGGTGGGTCTTTCTTATAGTCTTGGTTGTACAGGTCTTTCTGTTAGTCTGCACTTAGTTTTCGGTGAGAATTGTTCCACATGTAGATGTATTTTTGATGTGTTTGTTGGTGGGGAGGTGAGTTCCGTGTCCTCCTGCTCCACTGTCTCAGTTTGAGTCTTCAGTTTAGTGTTACAGCCTAAGTTTTCACACAGCCCTTTTTTTAATCTGAGGCAGTGTGCAGTGCGTGGTCAGGTGAAGAAGTTTGGCTTTTATTTTAAAGACAATAGATAACCACTGAAGGACTGAAAGGAGAGAATTATATGATCAAACATGGATTTTAGAAAGCATCAACTCTGGCTCATGTTTGTAATGCTTGGATTTTAAGGGAATGAGATAGAGAGAAGGAGATTTTCTAAGAGACTGTTGTAATAATCTAGGTTAGAGACTGTGGTTGATTGAATAGGATTGTGGGCATGGGGATGGATATAAGTGGAGAAATTATAGAGATATGTAGGGAGTGGGCTTGGTGTTTGATTGGATGTGGAGTTGATCACCTGAGGAGATCATCAGCAATTTGACAATTATTTTTTGATTACTTCCTAACTTCTAGGCTTTCTGCTAGGGTTGTGAATAAATGGAGAATGGAAACAAATCTGGACTCTGCCCTCATGGATCCTATAACCTAGTTGGTGGGGAGGGCAGCCAGTAATCAAAAAGCCACACAAATAAATGTACACTTGCAACTATATGTGATGAACATTACAGATGAAACATACATGATACCATTAGAACTTAAAATAGAAGGATTTGGCATAATCAGGTTGGTAATCAGGTTGACTTTGGGAAAAAATAACTTCAGACGTAATAGGAGAGCATGTTTTAAAGTTGGTCAGAGTGGACATGTAGGTACCTGGTTAGAAGTCTGTTGTGGTAGTTCAAATGAAATGATGGTAGGTTAGGCTAAGGTGGTGGTGGAGAGATGGAGAGAAGTGGGAGAAGCAGAGAGAGATTTAGGAGGTGAAAGTGACAGCAATCTAGTTATCCTTAGCGTTTCTTTTACCATCTTTCACACCCAGGCAGGTACCAAGTTCTTTGATTCTCTCCCTTCAATACATTTAGAATCCTATTTCTGTCCCCCTCACTTTGACCACCATCATCTCTCACTTTCTAAGTGTTCTCTCTGCCTCCATTCTTTTTTTTTTTTTTTTTAAAGAGATTGGAGTTTATTTATTTATTTATTTTTGGCTGTGTTGGGTCTTCGTTTCTGTGCAAGGGCTTTCTCTAGTTGCGGCGAGCGGGGGCCACTCTTCATCGCGGTGTGCGGGCCTCTCACTATCGCGGCCTCTCTTGTTGCAGAGTACAGGCTCCAGACGTGCAGGCTCAGTAATTGTGGCTCACGGGCCCAGCTGCTCCGCGGCATGTGGGATCTTCCCAGACCAGGGCTCGAACCCGTGTCCCCTGCATTAGCAGGCAGATTCTCAACCACTGCGCCACCAGGGAAGCCCTCTGCCTCCATTCTTGCTCCCTTCAGGTCTGCTCATCTCACTGCAGCCAGAATATTATTTCCAAAATGCAAGTGTATTTGTCACTTCCCTGTTAAAAACCCCAGATGGCTGTTCATAGACTTCAGGATGAAGTCAGAAACTTTTCATATAATCTAGCTTCTCCCAGTCTCTGCATACTCCAGTCTTGCCACATACTTAGACACTATTTTATGAGGCAGGGGTCATGCTGAAGTTTCTGGCTTGGCAGTTGGGTGGATAGTACCATTCATTCGTATAGGGAACAAAAGAGAAAAACAGGTTGGAGAAAAAGATTATGAGTTCACTCCCAAATAATTGTTAATCCATCAAGACATTACCAGTTAAATAATGGAACAGTCCCTAAAAGAACAGAGTAGTTAGAAAGAAACACTGTCTAACTGAAGCCCATAGAGTAGAGATTTGAGAAGGAATGGGGTAGATGGTGTTGGCTGTATGCTTAACAAGTGTTCATTGAATGATTGAAAATTGTTACTTTTTACAACCTAATGTATCAGAATTATTGATGTTTCAAATTTGGTGACTCAGGTATTCTGATTGCTTTTAATGTTTATGATTCAACATTATATTGAAAATTATTCTAAATCATGATTTTTTAGTTTTACCGAACTTACAGTGGAAGTTATGTTAATTTCTCTCATGTCTTCATATAACTTATGGTCTTTAAAACAGTCTCCTTATTTATTTATTATTTATTTATTTATTATTTTACTTTCCATTTTTAGGAAAATTAAAATGTGAAGCAATTGTTGCTGACGTCCTGGATAAAGGATCCGGTTTAATAATGCTTATGGATGGTAACTCATTTCTAGTTCTTATAATAATATTGTTAGATTCATAGGCTTTGTATGTAACATAATACTTTATCACAGAAGTTGATTAATAAGTTTCTATTTATCTTCCAATTGTGAGAAAGCAAGATTAGTGTTCTAAAAATTCATAAGCTTTTTTAGAAAATAAGGGAGGAGGGGGTGGAGTAGATTGGGGTAGAGGTCCAGAGAGTGGGACATTTCAGGGGATTTGTAACAACATAACCAAAGCACAGAGGTGAGAAATGTGGCTGGTATAGCAAACATAGAGGAGAATTATGCTTCCTAGAGTATGTTTTTTGGCAGGAATGAATACATAGACTGCCCTCAGTTGATAATTAGGCTATGTTGTAGATACTCTTTTCTGTGTTAGCTCTTTGGAACTTCAAACGTATTTGACCCCTGAATCATTCTTATAAATGGTAGTTAGGTTCTTAACCTTGCACATTCAAACCTATTGAACTTAAAATGGGGTTTAAACACCATAACCACATTTTATTTGCAGTGGAAAAAAAGATGATAGTAGTTTAATGAATGTTGAAATACTAGTAACTAAACATAAGCCAAAGATACATTGCTTAGAATTTATTTGTTTTAAAGTTTAAGAACAATAGAAATAGATAAACATTATAAAAAATTTTGGAAATAGCAGTGGAAAGTTTTTGTCTGGTATTTGGAATATAGGCTTTATCATTTTTGTTCTAAATACATAGGAGGTTATACTGAATATATTGTTTTGGAACTTGCCTTGTTTTTACTTAATAATATATTGAGAACATTTTTAATGCTCTTAAATATTTTTCTACCACATTGTTTTTGTTAACTCATAGTTTACAAAGTAAACTATGTATTTCATCATAGACACATAGAACATGTGTCTGTTCTCTCTCTTTCCCTCTTCCTCCTTACCCCTCTTCTTTCTTTTTTAAGGTTTTGGTATTTTCTTACCATTCCAAATATTGGCTAACATTTGGCTGGAACTCTCCTGGTTTTCTTTTAGTCTTCTCACCATTCTACCAAACGTCTACCACAAAAAAGTTTTGCAGTAACCTTAGCTTTAATTTTTACTATTCTTTCTTGATCTACTCCGTTTATTTAGCTATAGCTTGGTAATGGGTAATAATGTATTAGAAGTTGTAGATAAAATATAGATGAAATTAGATATCCAATTTTCTGTGTAATAAGGATAAAAGTCTTATTTTAAATGCAAATCACCATGACTTCCCTTATTTTTTGTTATAATTATATTTTTCCTTATTATACAATTCAAAATCATATTCCTAGTTTTATAGTGCTGGTGATTTAGGTGATGCTCAAACTGTCACCAGGAAAGTAGTCAGTAGAAAGAGGGACAGCTGTCTTTCATTCATTACTTGCTTACTTATTCACTAACTTGCTCAGTCACATCATTTGTTCATTGATTTACTAATTAATTTAATACATATTTATTAGGTGCCTTTTCTGTCCCAGTTACTATTCTAATTGCTGGGAATATGATGGTGAGCAAAAAAGCCGTGATCCTGCCCTCCTGAAGCTTATACCTTCATTCTCACTTATTTCTTCTTTTACATTCCAGGCTCTATTGAGGACTTCAGCAGAATGTTTGAAAATTTGGGAGTGTGGTTATCTGTATTTTATTTTAATTTTTAATTTTTATTGAATTATTGAATTTTAGTGGATTTACAATGTTGTGTTAAATTCTGCTGTACAGCCAAGTGATTTAGTTATATATATATACATTCTTTTTCATATTCTTTTCCATTATGGCTTATCACAGGATATTGAATATAGTTCCCTGTGCAATACAGTAGGACCTTGTTGTTTATCCATCCTATATATAATAGTTTCCATCTGCTAATCCCAAACTCCCAATCCATCCCTCCACCACCTTCCCTTCCCCTAGGCAACCACAAGTCTGTTCTCTATATCTCTGAGTCTGTTTCTGTTTCGTAGATACATTCATTTGTGTCATATTTTAGATTCCACATATAAGTGATATCATATGGTATGTGTCTGTCTCTTTCTGACTTCTCTTGGTATGATAATCTCTAGGTGCATCCATGTTGCTCCAAATGGCATTATTTCAGTCTTTTTTATGGCTGAGTAATATTCCAGTGTGTGTGTGTTTGTGTATCACATCTTCTTTATCCATTCATCTGTTGATGGACTTTTAGGTTGTTTCCATGTCTTGGCTATTGTAAATAGTGTTGCTATGAACATAGGGGTGCATGCATCTTTTTGAATTATAGTTTTGTCTGGATATATGCCTAGGAGTGGGATTGCTGGATCATATGGCAATTCTATTTTTCGTTTTTTGAGGAACCTCCATACTGTTTTCCATAGTGGCTGCACCAATTTACATTCCTACCAACAGTGTAGGAGGGTTCCCTTTTCTCCACACCCTCTCCAGCATTTGTTATTTGTAGACTTTTTAATGATGGTCATTCTGACCAGTGTGAGGTGGTACCTCGTTGTAGTTTTGATTTGCATTTCTCTAATAATTAGCGATGATGAGCATCTTTTCATGTGTGTTAGTCTGCATTTTATAGTGGAATTGTTTGAAAGGTTTGAGAAGGAGAGATTTGAAATATGAAAGGCAGTTGGGGCACTTTAAGAAGAGGTGAGATGAACTGCTGTTTCATAGTCCAGAAAGGATTTGTCAAGATCCTCTTCTCTCTGCCTTCCAGAGACTGGTAGTGAATGATTAAAATGAGTGCTCTGTATCCCAAACTTGGGTGTCTTTAAATTGCAAAGCCTTTTAGTAATTGGATTTTGTTTCTGAAACTTTTAAAAGGATTGTTGATCACATATTGGGTAACTAGTTATGTCTTTTGGTAATAACCTCTTTTTTGTTTTCATTTGCTTTTCAGTCTACTCTTATTCTGGGGAGGAACTTATATGTTATAATCAGTTCTCCATCTTTGTTGTTGGCGCTGGAGGTTTTGGTGGAAAACGGACGTCAGACAAAGCTAAGGTAGGCTATGACTTCATAAGTGAGATAGATGTGTCGTTAAGGATCCTTATCTGTATTTTGAACTTACCATATATGTAATTTCATAGAGTAGGATTTCAGTAATCCACACTTCTTTGAATCAGAATGTGTTCCTTGGATTTGAAATGCTGTTTATAGTTGTATATTTTAATATATAACATATGTTATATATAGAAAAGTCTGGCTGACGTAAGTGTAATGTAGCTGAGGTAACTGTGGGAATATCTTTACTTTCTTATGCAAACTTTGCCTGCATCCAAAACTCTTTAGAAAAACCTAACACTTACAAGTGATCCTTGTATAAATGCAAATCATCATTCATTAAATGACTTGAGCATTTCTCTTGTATAAAACAATTCTAGTTACTCTTTAGTTCTCAAATTCTATCCAAAAACATATTTTTTTCCTAAAAATATTTTGTAAATTGGATTTTACATCAATTTAACCTAGCTTTTACCTCTGCCCTCAGTTCCCAGAATAGGGCTGCACTGTCTTCCTAGGAGGAGCAGCTCACTCATTTTTCCTATTACCCCCACCCCGGCTCCCCAGCCCCAGCTTGTGTTGCAGAAGCTCAATTCCAGGTAAAAGTGGCTGAGAGTTACGGGGCTGTCTTCCTCCACCCCATCCCCACTTGTACGGTGGAGACTGTGTTCCACCGTGGCAGGCTGAGAACACTAGGGCCCTGATAACTCTTGCCCAGGCTGCTCATAGCGTGGGGGTCCCCTGCTGCTAGAGGCAAGCTGAGAAGACCAGGAGCTCCGACCTCTGCCTAGGACTCTTCTTGTAAAGTGAGGATGTCACTTGGAGAGAAGTGGGCCACTATCCTTGCCCTCATGTCCGTGGCAGTGGTGCAGAGGTTTTGCCTGGGGGGCAAGGCAGGCTGTAATAATAGAGAGCTCTGAAGCCCTTCCCATGGAAACTGACTCATTTTGGTACCAAGTATTTGGAAGCTCAAAAGTAAGGATGGTTTCAAAATCAAGGTTACTTTAGTGATAATCAAGAGGAGGCTGGTAGCTCCATGGAAGCAGTAAACTAAACTAGTCCAACTAGAAGTTTGCCAGAGAGAACCATGGAAAGAGACAGCTAAGAAGAGTCGTCATGGGATCATAACAAGCCTCAAAGACTGGCCTCAAAGACTACACCTCCAAAAAGGCCTGACTTTAATTGGATCACACTGTGGAACAATTTATGCCCCAGGGCACTGTTGAAAATAATAGAACAGTCATCTGGCAATTTGTGAAGCCGAACAGCTGGACAGACAGTTTAACAGAGAGATCAGGGAGAGACAGTCACAGAGCGCCCTGCTAAAACCACTGTCATCCCAGGCTGACTGTGCTCGCCCAAGGCTGTACCCTCTGAGGAGCAACATCAGAGTCTGCACACTGGGGGGGAAATATACTTAACTAAAATCGTCTAGCCAAGTCACTAAACAAATGAACAAGTTAACAATAACAACAAGCCCTGGAAGGGGAAAGGGGTCTCAGTATCCAGAGTTGCTGCAATATATTATCTAAAGTATCCAGTTATCAACAAAAAATTACAAGATCTGAAAGAAATAAAAGAGTATGACCCATAGATAGGAAAAAACAAAACAAAACAGAACAGGCAACAGAGATTGCTTTGGAGACGACTTAATAGGAAAAGACTTCAAAGCATTTATTGTAAATATAGTCAAAGAAGTAAAGGAAACCATGCTTAAAGAAGTAAAGTGTGTAAAGAAGTAAAGTATGAGGACAATGTCTCATCAAATAGAGAAGAATTGGGGAATTCCCCGGTGGTCCAGTGGTTAGCATTCCGCACTTCCACTGCAGGGAACATGGGTTCAGTCCCTGGTCGGGGAACTAAGATCCTGCAAGCTGCGTGGTGTGGCTAAAAAAAAAAAAAAAAAAAAAAAAGAGAAAGAAATCAATAAGTAGATATTATATAAAAAAAGAACCAAATAGAAGTAGTTCTGGAACTGAAAGTACAATAACTGAAATGAAGAATTTACCAGAGGGTCTCAACAGTAGATTTGAAGTGGCAGAATTAAAATCAAAAAGCTTGAAGATCGATCAATCTATCTCTGTCTGAAGAACAGAAAGAAAAAAAGGTGAAGAAAAAGAATGAAGAGGCTCAGAGAAATGTGAAATACCATTAAGTACACCAGCTTTTACGTAATGGGCATACCAGAAAGAGAGGAGAGAGAAAGAAGCAGAAAAAATAATTGAAGGAACAATGGCATAGATGAAAAACATTGATATACACATCCAAGAAGCTCAACTGCTCCAGTTAGGATATAAATGCAAAGAGGAAGATCTAGACAGACGTTTCTCCAAAGAAGACATACAGATGGCCAAAAAGCACATGAAAACATGCTCAACATCACTAATTATTAGAGAAATGCAAATCAAAACTATGAGTTATCACCTCACACTGGTTAGAATGGCCATCATCAAAAAATCTACAAACAGTAAATGCTGGAGAGGGTGTGGAGAAAAGGGAACCCTTTTGCACTGTTGGTGGGAATGTAAATTGATACAGCCACTACGGAGAACAGTATGGAAGTTCCTTAAGAAATGAAAAATAGAGTTAGCATATGATCCAGCAATCCCACTACTGGGCATACATCTGGAGAAAAGCACGCACCCCAATGTTCATAGCAGCACTGTTCACAATAGCCAGGACATGGAGGCAACCTAAATGTGCATCAGCAGAGGAATGGGGGCTTCCCTGGTGGTGCAGTGGTTAAGAATCCGCCTGCCAATTCAGGGGACACAGGTTCAAGTCCCAGTCCGGGAAGATCCCACATGCCGTGGAGCAACTAAGCCCGTGCGGCACAACTACTGAGTCTGTGCTGTAGCACCCACGAGCCGCAACGACCGAGTCCACGTGCTACAACTACTGAAGCCTGCGTGCCTAGAGCCTGTGCTCCGCAACAAGAAAAGACACCACAATGAGAACCCTGCGCACTGCAATGAAGAGAGCCCCCGCTCACTGCAACTAGAGAAAGCCCGCACACAGCAACAAAGATCCAACACAGCCAAAAAAAATAAATAAATTTATTAAAAAATAAAAAGATTTATGCACTTAAAAAAAAAAAGAGGAATGGATAAAGAAGAAGTGGTACATATATACAATGGACTATTACTCAGCCATAAAGAAGAATGAAATAATGCCATTTGCAGGAACATGGATGGACCTAGAGACTGCCATACTGAGTGAAGTAAGTCAGATAAAGACAAATATCATATGATATCACTTATATGCAGAATCAGAAAAAAAAACATACAAATGAACTTCTTTACAAAACAGAAATAGAGTCACGGATGTAGAAAACAAACTTATAGTGACAAGGGGGGAAATGGTGGGGGAGTGATAATTTGGGAGATTGGGATAGCACAGGGAACTCTACTCAATACTCTGTAAGGACCTATATGGGAAAAGAATCTAAAAAAGAGTGGAGATATAGATATAGATATAGATATAGATATGTATAACTGATTCACTTTGCTGTACACCTGAAATTAACACAACATTGTAAATCAACTATACTCCAATAAAAATTAAAAAGAAAATAAATGCAAAGAGATCCACACCCTTAGTAAAGTGCATTTAAAGATTAAATCAATATAGATGGGAATTGTTGGTCTAATTCTTACAGTTATTGTCATCTTTTGCATTGGGAAAAGAGTCTTTACCTTTTTCTCCTTTGTGGCCTAGAGAATGGATCTGGTTATATAATTCCTTACGTTACACAAGGTCATTTCAGGGAAATCATAATGTAGATGAAGCTAGCAGTTATGAAATTTTAAATGTCATTATGTGCTGAAAATAAAATATTAAAATAAACTTTTTATCCAGCTTGCAGATTTTGTTACAGTCAGCCCTCCATATCTGTGTGTTCTGTATCCACAGGTTTGGCATCTGCAGATTGCACCAACCGTGGATCAAAAATATTCAGAAAAAAAAAATTCCAGAAAGTTCCCAAACTATTTACACAGCATTTACATTGTATTAGGTATTATAAGTATATGGGAGGATGTGCATAGATTATATACAAATACTACACCGTTTTATATAAGGGATTTGAGCATCTGCAGATCATGGTATCCATGAAGGGGTCCTGGAACCAATCACCCTTGGAAACTGAGGGATGACTGTATATTGAAACATGGTTGTTTATCAAATATCAGTTTGGGTAAAGAGAATAACAATTATTTTGTTATTATTTAACGTGTAGTGTTTTTTGATCTTAGGTAGCTGTAGCCATACCTAATAGACCTCCTGATGCTGTACTTACAGATACCACCTCACTTAATCAGGTAAGAATGTATTTTTGAAAAGTGATAAAGCCACCTGACTCCTGACACTTTTTGATTTATAACTCTGATACCCTGTAATTTTGTGAGTCCAAAAGTAGTGGCTGTGTTCTTCTACGTAATAAAAATAACGGCATATTTCTGTAGTTGAAATTTGTTCTTTCTGAATTTTTACTTAGCAGTTTTTTTCTCCACTAGGTATCAAAAGAAAATGTAAAATGGCTTTTCATTAGTCAATTGAAAAAGCATCATGCTTTGTTGGCAATGGATTGCTTGCCTTAAGGAGACTGCCTAGCTTAGTAGTGAAGAATTTCATTAAAGCCTTAGAGAGCAGGATAAAATAAAAGGCAAATTTCAGTTATCCTTTCTTCTATTGGAAAAGAAAACTGAGCTACATTGCTTCGAGAGAGATTATTTTATGCTAACTTTAGTGGACAGGTACAATAAAGCATCTGAGAAGGAGTAGATGATTTAATCTCATTTGTTTGGCATAAATAATATGTTTTCTGATGGAGGAGTTAAAATGCCCTGTCAGTTAACAAATTCTGTAAGCATGCAAAGATTTATCTAAGAAGCAAAAGGTGACCATAAAGTTGAGAAAAGCAACTTTGTTTTTGAGAGACCTGACGATTCTTCCCTAAGATGGCCAGAATAGTAACCATGCAAATATAGAGCAGAATATGTAAAGCTCTGAAGTTATGCTGTGAATAAGCAGGTGATGACAGCACATTATTTGTAAAATTCACTTATTTTTTGATACTAATTTTGATATACTTGATATGAGAACTTCTGCAGGATTTATGTGTGCTGGCAAATAGGAATATAATTTCATGAGCCAGAAAGAATTAAGTTTGGAACATATTAATTGTATTTTTTTATACACTATATAATTGGGTGATAGAACAATACTTTCTACCTCAGATTAGTTTTTGCCTTTAATTGTTCTTCCCATCCCTATTTCTTATCAGTTTCTTAAGAGAGCACTCATATTTATGTTTAATTAAAGCTTCATAGTGAAATTAATTTTATTAGCACACTGAAGAACAGAAGACTTCATGGTTTCATGGTTCAGAAAACCCAGAAATGCTCCATTATTATTCTTGTGTTACTGAAATAATAAAATATATCTGCTGTAGATAAGAAAAGCTGAATAGTTTCCATGGCTTGAATTTCTTTATACAGTAAGCAGAAAGATTTTCTTTTTTTCTTTTTTCAGATGAATAGAACTTTTTGTTAGCTTTTAGCAGACTTGAGTATTTTGCTGTGTGACAAAGGACAGTTTATAAGTTAACAAATCTTTTTTGTATAAATAATGGGCACCCATCATTTGACAGAGGTTCCTGACCATTTGTATCATATAGTCACTCGAGAATATGATAAAAACTACCGACTGTTTCTTCAAAAACATTTTGCATAAAACTTTGCATAAATTTCAGGGGATTTGTGGGCTGTTTTAAATTGGATCTGTGCTATAGGAGATACAAATCAAGTAGAAGAAGTGTGATCTACTGACAAGGAACTGAAAGGACACTTAGATTTAAGGCGTAGATGTCTTAATTTCCAGGGCACCTATTCTAAGCAACGAATGATTAAATACAAGGCTTTGAATTATAGACTAAGTGCTGTAGACATTCTGAGATGGGCTACTCATTAGAGAATGACATACAGAAGAGTTTGGTAGGAAAGATGGGACTTCTGAACTAAAATGGTGTATAGATCTTCTCTCTTGCCAGGGGTATAAGGCTTGCAGTATGGCCTGGAAGGGGATAAGAACTTAGTAATGATAGCAGAAAAGAGCATGATGTATGTACAAGGAGTAAGAATTAGAGCATTCACACCGGAGAGTGGTGGGAGATGATTGTGGACGAACAGACCTTTAAGGAGAAGTGGAAATGGAACAGATTATGTTGTTATAGCATAAACTTTGTGCCAGGTATTTAAATTAAATAAGTAACTTTTCAATCAGTAGGGAAACTGGCAACCATAGCTCTACCAATATCACTTCTGGAATATTTTGTTTTTCATGTCTTTAGGAAAATTTCTTCATCTTCAAACTGGTATATATTACAAGTATACTTCATGGTTTTGCATAATTAATAAAGAGAAAATTCTTCCCCAATAATCTAGAAAGACCAAAGAATAAATAGGTAACAGGTGTCAGGCTTTGTATTTGAGGAGAATGAAAACAAGTATCTTTAGTTTCCCTAGATACATATCTCCTACTACTTATTCTAACAATTAGGACCTTAGCTACCATCATTGTTTTTTTTTTTTTTTTTTTTTTTTTTTTTTTTTTAAAGGATTTTCTTTTATTTATTTATTTATTTATTTGTTTATTATTTTTGTCTGTATTGGGTCTTCGGTTCGTGCGAGGGCTTTCTCCAGTTGCGGCAAGCGGGGGCCACTCTTCATCGCGGTGCGGGGACCGCTCTTCATCGCGGTGCGCGGGCCTTTCTCTATCGCGGCCCCTCCCGTTGCGGGGCACAGGCTCCAGACGCGCAGGCTCAGCAATTGTGGCTCACGGGCCCAGTTGCTCCGTGGCATGTGGGATCTTCCCAGACCAGGGCTCGAACCCGTGTCCCCTGCATTAGCAGGCAGATTCTCAACCACTGCGCCACCAGGGAAGCCCCCATCATTGTTAAATAAAGTTAATCTTTGGAATATTGGTTATACTATCCATTAAAATATAATTCTTTATTATATTACCATGTGTATTGTAAGTACTTTTAAAATTTTGTTTTGAAACAATGATTTATCATTTTGCATGACTCTGGGTCGCCTGGGTGGTCCTTGTGCTACAAACGGTGTTGGCTGTCACTCATGTGGCTGTTCTCAGACGGCGGCTGGGTGGGGCAGGAAAGTCCCGGATGGCTCTTTCACAAGTGCAGGGTCTTAGTGCTCCCTGTTGGCTGGCGTGCCTCTAATCTCCACCTGGCTTCTTCTCCGGGTGGTGTCTCATCTTCCAGGGCCTTTCTCTGTGGCCCTCAAGGGGATTTCTATTTCAATTTCTGGAGCTGCTTCCTGTGTAGCTTCCTCCCTTTCAGTACGTCTGCATTCCAGCTGCCCATTCTCCCAGAACTCTGATCTTTATCTCTTTAACTCTTTGAGACTGTTTTGCTATGTTTCGGTTTCCCTTTTTGCACTGCAGTCTAGAAAGTGCTGTCAGGCAGAGCACTGTGGCCATTGTAGAGTGCATCTTGTTTGTTTCTTTTCTGTCAAGAATCATAATCCTGTCCTGCCTACTGTCCAATGTCTAAGAACGGTATCTCCCTCACCCACTTAAAAAAATTTTTTTTTTCCTAATTGTTTACAGTGGAAGAGTAAGTTCATTCCACTTATTCCATCTAGGCCGGAAGTGGAAGTCCTCTACCTTTTTATATGCCCATAGTGCCCAATTTTCTCATTTATTACTATTTGTTTTCTCAGTTTTTATTGCTGTGCTTTGTTTCCTACTTGTTTCTAACAATTAAAGAGCCTATTTTATTTTCTTGTTTCTCTTTCCCTTACAGTTCCCATTTTGGGGAATGCATTAATTTTACTTTTTCAGAACAATTTAACATTTATATATTATTCTTCCCTCTTCCCCACCTTTGTTTTAGTCTTAGATTTGCAATTGAATATATATCAATCCTTTTGCCAAAGGTTCTCCCATATCTCCTGGTTGGATAAAGCTCCTCCTGTGGTAGGTTTCCCAAGAAGGCCTCGTGTATAGTATTCCTTTGGTTCCTATGTATTTATTTATTACATAAATTTATTTATTTATTTTTGGCTGCATTGGGTTGTCGTCGCTGCACGTGGGCTTTCTCTAGTTGCAGCAATCGGGGGCTACTCTTCGTTGTGGTGCGCGGGCTTCTCGTTGTGGTGGTTTCTCTTTGTTTCGGAGCATGGGCTCTAGTCGTGCGGGCTTCAGTAGTTGTGGCACGTGGGCTCAGTAGTTGTGGCTCATGGGCTCTAGAGCACAGGCTCAGTAGTTGTGGCGCATGGGCTTAGTTGCTCTGCGGCATGTGGGATCTTCCTGGACCAGGGCTTGAACCCATGTCCCCTGCACTGGCAGGCGGATTCTTAACCACTGCGCCACCAGGGAAGTCCGGTTCCTATGTATTTAAAACTATTTTTCTATACCCTGGATACTCAAAGGACAGCTTGGCTGGATATGAAATCCTGAGTTTCTTAAAATGGTGTTCCATTGTTGCCTGGCTTTCTATATTGCTGTTTAGAAGTCTGATGCCAGTCATTATCTTCCTTTAAGTTACTTGATCTTTATCCTCAAGGGCTTTAGGATTTTTTTTTCCTTCATCTTTAAAAATCTAATAGTTTTACTAGTATAAGTCTCAGTGTTGCTCATTCCAGGTCAGTTTTCCCATGTACCTGGTGGGCCTTTTTAATATGTGTGTTCAGATCTTTTATTTTCAAAAAGTTTTCTAGGGTTATAATTTTAAATATTAGTTCTTATTCATTGTTTTATTTTTATTTCTTCAGGTACTCTTTATGTACATTGGATCTTTTTCTATCTTTCTTCCAACCATTTTCTGTCCTTTTTTAGTTCTTTATTAATCTCATTTCCATTCTCTTGGTTTTTTTCTTCTTTTTCTTCTATGCCCCTTATTAAAATTTTGTTTGAATATGTTCTCCTTTGGGAACATTATAATTTAGTCTTCAATTTCTGGTATGATTTTGATTTTTCTTTTATTTCTTTCCCAAGTTTAATCATCTCTTACTTCATTTCTTCATGTTTGTTGTCCATTTATATTTTTGGTTTTTGAATTTCAGATTCAAGATGTTTATTTCCTATCCCCAAATGCTTGAGTATTGTGTTATCGTTTTCTTCTTGCTAGTTGTTTTGTTTGGGAAAATTTTATTTATTATAATGTTTCGGTTCTTATTTTCTTTTTTAGTCTTATTGTAGCTTTGTACAGGTGAAGATTACTTACCTATATGCATTTTGTAGGTAAAGTTAGTAGTTTGGGACAGTTTACAAGTTTCTTTCTTAAAGAAATTCAAGATTGTCATCTGTCAGTATAGCAAAATGCCTTTTCTTTAATGGATGGCTTTTTGGAGTAGGGCATAGTGGGGAAGTGTTTTATTAAATTTTTTTTTAGTTCTCTTTATCCTGCAGGATCATAAATTTCCCCTCTTGCTTCTCTTTCTTCACCATTCGTCTTCGAAGGAGACATCTTTGTTTTATCCTCTTCTTCCTCAGAAGTATTGCCTTTCTAGGACTGCCGTTTGGAGGCCCATGCACTTTTAATTCTTTTCTCAGTAGTCAGTATTCTAATCTTCCAGGATTCTTCTCAGTATTTTTGTCCTCGAGGTAGACTGTCTGTGTCTCGAAGTGATTTTTCTTTGTTTCCTTTTTTCTCTTCCATGAGCTTCTGCTATACTCCCCCTCCCCACCCCTACCACTCTCTCTAGTAGTTTTGAGAGGGTGCTCAGAAGACAGTGCTGCTGGATATAGGTGTTTTTTTTCTACTTATAGGAATTTGAAGTTTGTGGTTTTTCTCTTCTAGTTACACTGTAGGCCTGGGATCTGTGTAGTTTTACTTGTTTTTCTTGTCGATCTGTTTGCTTTTTTAGGGGATGTGAGGATTTGGGAAGAACTAATTCCTGACCCTTTTTATTTAGCATTTAGTTTAACTTAATGGTACACTTAAAAAAAAAAATTACTTATTTATTTGGCTGCATTGGGTCTTAGTTGTGGCACACAGGGTCTTCGTTGCGGCATGCGGACTCTTTCACTGAGGCACGTGGGCCCTCTAGTTCTGGTGCGCAGGCTCCAGGGTGTGTGGGATCAGTAGTTACGGCACGTGGGCTCTCTAGTTGTGGTGCGTGGGCTCTAGAGGGTGTGCGCTCAGTAGTTGTGGTGCAAGGGCCTAGTTGCCCCTTGGCATGTGGGGTATTAGTTCCCTGACCAGGGATCAAACCCATGTCCCCTGCACTGGAAGGTGGATTCTTAACCACTGGATGACTAGGGAAGTCCCTAATGGTACACTTTAAATAAATAAAACTAGGAACTAATTTACTCATATATGGAAGATCCTCCCACTTACATTTAATACTCAAGTAAGACAATATAGAGCTATTTTTCTTAGTTTGTATGTGTGAATTTTAGTGATTTTTACATCTAGGCAGAAATGAAACAACAAAACACGAAGCTTTTTGCCCTTCTTCTGAAATACGAAAGTCCTTCAAGATATTCAGAAAATAAACCTTGATAGTGTCCTTTATTGTTTAGAGAATGGTTATTTTGCATTATGATTGAATTTAGTTAAACATCTGATCAGTTGACTTTAGTCACTTCTCATCATAGATCTTTTATGTCTTTGCTAATTCTGCCTTCTGTTGGAAGTAATGCTGTCATTGAAATAATATGAAAATTTTCATATTCCTTTAATATGATTTCTCTAAAAGAGTTGTTTCTTTTCATTTATAGGAATGATATCTGTGGGGTAAGAACACTGGCACTAATCTTAAAAACTTGATTGTCTTATACCGTTGCTGAAATCTTTTAAAATAATCATAATAGTTCACATTTATTGAGGTATTAATACTTATCAAGGATAATGCTCTGTAAGAGTTTGATTAGCCTCTCAGTTTTTTAAACGAGAAGATTGAGGCTTAGGGTGATAAAGAAAATTGCCCACTAATGGCAGAGCTGGATTTGAACCTAGGTCTGTCTGGTGCCAAAGCCCATGATCTATTATGTGTTTGACACCTTCCTCTTTGGGCCCTGAAATTCGTCATTCTTTAACCATTTGTATGCAACATGATGATGTATATTTGCCTAGTGTTTTATTTTTTTTTAAAGTGCTTTCTAAAATTTATCATTTAATCCTCTACCATCTTATACAGAATCTTAAGTCACATCTTTTTGATAATTGTTGATTTGATTTAATTATTTTTAGAAGCCATATAAAGGGAAAGAATACTGAGTCATTAAAAAAGTGAATAATTTAGAAAACTATCATATAGAATGATGGGAAAGAGAAAGAGCTTATTAAAATTGTACAAAACATATTAAAAAGTAAACAACATTTTCCTATGAGTTATAGGAGATGTTATTTAATATAAATAAAATTTGTTAAAAAAATAATCAATAATTAAAAACAACAAAAACTCATTAAGAAAGTCAGGTATGCTGACTTGGCTAGTCTCTACACAACATTTTAATAGTCTTGGAAAGCTTAACCTAGCAATTGATAAGAAAGAGATGTCTAGAGGCAGACCCAAAGTTAATACACAGATACATTAAATACTTACTGTTAGCTCTTTTGTGAATTTCTTCCCTTCAGTACTGAAAAGTACTCTCTCAATTGACCAATGCACAATTTAAATGCTGGGAAGTATGGTGACTTTTTTCCTATTGTTATCTATATCTTTCTGCTAATTCTGCCTTATCTAAGTACAGAAGTGATGTGAGGATCTGGAGTAAGCAGGAATATAATCTTAATGGCAAGTTATTAGTCTTTTTTTTGCAGGATGAGCTGATCTCAGGATTTAGTGTACCCAGTAGAATGAAAGTTTGTGAGAAGTGTGTGATGTTTATATGTCCAGTATTAGGTTACAGGCTTCAATTTAAAACACCCCATTAAGAAAGTTGGCATAAATTTTGCTTGGTTAGAAGAGGCTATAAACATTTACACCTTATCTTCATTGTGTTTTTTTTAAAAAATGTTTATTTTATTTTTAAATAATTAATTAATTAATTAATTTTTGGCTGCATTGGGTCTTTGTTGCTGTGCGCGGGCTTTCTCTAGTTGCGGCGAGCGGGGGCTACTGTTCGTTGTGGTGCACAGACTTCTCATTGTGGTGGCTTCCCTTTGTTGAGGAGCGTGGGCTCTAGGGCATGTGGCCTTCAGTAGTTGGGGTGCTTGGGCTTCAGTAGTTGTGGCTCGCGGGCTCTAGAGCTCAAGCTCAGTAGTTGTGGCGCACGGGCTTAGTTGCTCCACGGCATGTGAGATCTTCCCGGACCAAGGATCAAACCCGTGTCCCCTGCATTGGCAGGCGGATTCTTAACCAGTGCGCCACTAGGGAAGCCCTTCATTGTGTTTTAACGAGAGTAGATTGATGGATTCCTTTTTGTGAATTTCTCCTTAGGCAGTGGTAACCAGTGTTGTTCCCAGATGTAGTTCTTGGTTCCCCTTCCTATTATTTGACAGTCCTCACGCCTTATGATCTCAGTGGCAGGTGTTACAAAAAGCATTTGATTTACACTTAATCTTTTTTTGTTAGAAATAGTTATTTTTTAATCAAAGCTACTATGAGGTACATTATAATGCATTTCTTATGCAATAATCAGCCATATTTCCTGTTTTTATTTTAATGTATTCTAAGAAGGCACTGGGTGCTAGTTTCTTTTATAATTCTTTCTCCACAGGCTGCTTTGTACCGCCTCAGTGGAGACTGGAATCCCTTACACATTGATCCTGACTTTGCTAACTTAGCAGGTGAGTTGCTAATAATGTGAGCCAATGAAAATATTAGCTCAGTTATCTAAATAATACTTAAAGCCGTCGCTACTTATGACTGGAAGTTTGAGTAACATTTTAAAAATAGCCCTCTCCTAATATGTTTATGCAAAAGACATGGAAAGGTGGGAAGTAGTGTTCAGAAAATGGTGTACGTGAAATTCAGATTATGGTGGAAGGTAGCTCCTGCTAGTGCAAGGTGTAGGATAGGACCATGGGGATGGGTGTCTGAGTTATCATGAAGGTCAAGGCCATTGGAGGGGAGAGCAAAGAACTGAAAGGTTGAAGAAGGATCATCTACATACATGGATATTGAAATCACTGTGGATGATTTCATGGTTACAACCAAAGCGAAACAAAATAATTATTTGTGTCCCCAGAGCTCTGACATTCCTCCCTTTTTTTTTTCTTTTTTTGTTTATTTCATAATTTTTTTCCCAGGAAGTATTATTTATAAAATATTTTCCATGTTTCTTAACACATTATTGACTGGAGATGTATTAACGCCATAGGCGTTAGTTTCTGCAAAAATCCCCCTGGTCAATAATGTGTTAAAATAGGTGGTATGAGTCAGGCTAATGCAGTTTAAAAATGTATTTTTGAAGTCCTGAATGAACTGTTCTTGGTTTTTAAACATGAAATGTGCCTTTATCTAACTAAATTCTCTCTCTCATTTTTAGGTTTTGACAAGCCCATATTACATGGATTATGTACATTTGGATTTTCTGCCAGGCATGTTTTACAGCAGTTTGCAGATAATGATGTGTCAAGATTCAAAGCAATTAAGGTATGTGTAAATTATTAATAATTTAACTACTTGTTCCTTTTTAGTTTTAGAGGAATCTTAGTGACTTCACTTAAAAATAGGTACTATACCGAAGTTATTATTTTTATTATTTCATTGACTTGGCAATCCGCAAGTTTTCTTTTTGTAGCTCTAAATGCCTCTATTACACTTGCATCATGAAGGATATTATATACAGTTATACTTTTAACAGATTGATTTGATTGTTTTGTAAATTAATTAGGAGCATACATATATCAGCATATATGCCTTAACAAACTCAAGATTTACCTTTAAAAATTTATTTATTCATGTTTTACTGTTTTATAATTTGCCTTAATTCAATTGAAAATGTTAAGTGGCTGCATTTGAACTCTAATAAACATGCACCTATATCAGTATGTTGGTTGCATATTGATTTTAGTTTTGCACTTTTTTTTTTGTGGTCACTGTAAATTTATTTATTTTTTGGTTGTATTGAGTCTTCCTTGCTGCGCTCAGGCTTTCTCTAGTTGTGGCGAGTTGGGGCTACTCTTCATTGTGGTGTGCGGGCTTCTCATTGCGGTGGCTTCTCTTGCTGCGGAGCACAGGCTCTAGGTGTGCGTGCTTCAGTAGTTATAGCACGAGGGCTCGGTAGTTGTGGCTCGTGGGCTCTAGAGCACAGGCTCAGTAGTTGTGGCACACGGGCTTAGTTGCTCCGCAGCATGTGAGATCTTCCTGGACCAGGGCTCGAACCCGTGTCCCCTGCATTGGCAGGCGGATTCTTAACCACTGCACCACCAGGGAAGCCCTAGTTTTGCACTTTTAAGTTAGCTTCAAGTTTTCATCCATTATAAATTGCAAAGAAAACTGACTCTGCACAGTTTTGCATAAATCGAAAGACATACACTTAAAACAAAACAAAACAAAACTTTAAGGCAGTGTCAAATAGCTCCAAAAGCTCTTATCAGTTTGTACTCCATGCAGCAGTGGAAATTTATTTTCTGATGTCTTCCCTTTGATAACACTGATTATTCTCATTATTATAACTATTTTATAGTTATTATTATAATGATTTTAAAAACCAGCGAATAATATATACACAGAGCAAATAAAATACTATAGAAAATTAAGAAATAAAAAATGTAATTATTCTGTCCTATACAACAACCCCAGGTCTTATTCCTCAGACTTAATTAGTGCTACTTTTTTTTTTTAAATTAATTAATTAATTAATTAATTTATTTATGGCTGTGTTGGGTCTTCGTTTCTGTGCGAGGGCTTTCTCCAGTTACGGCAAGTGGGGGCCACTCCTCATCGCGGTGCGCGGGCCTCTCACTGTCGCGGCCTCTCCCGCTGCGGAGCACAGGCTCCAGACGCACAGGCTCAGCAGTTGTGGCTCACAGGCCCAGTTGCTCCACGGCATGTGGGATCCTCCCAGACCAAGGCTCGAACCCGTGTACCCTGCATTAGCAGGCAGACTCTCAACCACTGCGCCACCAGGGAAGCCCCTAGTGCTACTTTTTTTTTTTTTTTTTTTTAAATTTATTTATTTATTTATTTATTATTTATTTTTGGCTGTGTTGGGTCTTCGCTTCTGTGCGAGAGCTCTCTCCAGTCGTGGCAAGCGGGGGTCACTCTTCATCACGGTGCGCGGGCCTCTCACTGTCGCGGCCTCTCCCGTTGCGGAGCACAGGCTCCAGACGCACAGGCTCAGCAGCTGTGGCACACGGGCTCAGTTGCTCCGTGGCATGTGGGATCCTCCCAGACCAGGGCTCGAACCCGTGTCCCCTGCATTGGCAGGCGGACTCCCAACCACTGTGCCACCAGGGAAGCCCCCTAGTGCTACTTTTAACTGCTTCTCTTAAGTTGTTCTGGTGGTTACCTATATAACTCTACTTAATATGATTATTCTTCTGTGTTTTGATTTGTCAAGATTAAACTATTTATTGATTCTATATTTTGAAAGACAAAGAATTAACTTTTACTAACTATATCTCTACTAATTTTATCATACTACTATTTTTATGAATTTAAGTATAGTCCAGTCTCTGTTTCTTCCTTTTATGCTCTCCAACCTTCCCCCCAAATACCACCCCCCAGCAAAGTGGAAAAGCTTCATATTAAAACATTCTTAACCCTAAAACACATTTTTTTGAAAGGTTCGTTTTGCAAAACCAGTATATCCAGGACAAACTCTACAAACTGAGATGTGGAAGGAAGGAAATAGAATCCATTTCCAAACCAAGGTATGGATAATGTAGTTAGAGGTACATTGTTTCGTTACCCTCTTCACTGTATCCTATAATTATGTTCCATCCTAGCATTGTTTTGGTTAATATTATGGATATGAGATAAAACTTAGAAAGTTTTTTTTAAAAAATCAGTCGTAACTTTTAATCGAAAATAAGATGCCTCCATACCTTGTTTTTTATTTTCTGTTTTTTTTTTTTTTTTTTTACAGTCCAGGTCTTTTATTTTCTTTACCCCCATCATGCCATGAATTCATAGGGAATGGGCTCCAGCAGTTCAGGCTTCTTTCCATTGGTTCTCACGAAGTGTGCTTCCCTGGGGGAGCAGGCTGGCGCTTCAGCTGAACCCAAGTACCTTTCTCTTTGGCTTCCTTCTTTTTCTGATCATTTTCCTTCACTCGTTTCAGGAAGCTATCTCAGCTCTTAGAGTGCGTAACATGCTCAATACGCACATTAATTCTCTTGGCAAGAATCTTGCCCTTAGCTTGTATGTTTACAATGATGCCAACAGCATGCTGGGTAACATTGTAGACTCTCCCAGTTTTGCCATGGCAACATTTGTGGGGCATTCCTTTTTGAACAGTGCCCGTTCCCTTGATATCTACAATATCACCTTTCTTGTAGATTTGCATGTGTGTGGCCAAAGGAGCAGCTCCATGTTTTCTAAAAGGCCTAGAGAACATGTAGCGGGTGCCCCTCCTCTTTCTCTTTGTGTTGGTCATTTTGGCGAATTACTGGAAGATGGAGGTTCTGGCCGAAAAGAAGCTATTTTCTGTTTTTTATTCTCAGCTAAATTGGTGCCTGTCTACATAACATTTCTGAAAACCCAACCAACCATATCTTTTTGGCTCAACCCATCATTCAAGTTGTTGTCAGAATATAATCTTCAGAAAATTAAAGGCATGACTCTCAGACAGATATAAAATGAAAATGTGACACAAATTAACATCTTATGTCACAGAGTCTGGGCTTAATTAATAGTAAGTAACAAGACAGAGTATATCTCCCTATAGAGTTAAGTAATTTTGGGGTGAGGCTGTTAGCAGTGCTCCAGTAAAATACTAAAAGGACATGCAATCAGCCTTTTATAAGTTTTTTACAGATTATTTTTGTTAATACAGTTGACCAGGGTGACACTTTTTGGCCTGATCATTTGTACTACATTGATGGTTTGTGTCGAGCAGTTTAAATACCACCACCAACAATAATAACAGCTTAAAGTTGTCGAGTACCTATAAGCAGGCTATCCCATTATTTCTACTATGCGTAACAGCTCTACATTTAATTTAGGAAAATCTAGGTTCAGGTCTCCTAAATAACTTGCTCATGGTCACATAGAAAGTGGTGGAGCTGGGATAGACACCCAGGTCTGCCTGGCTCAAGGCTTACTTCCTAGGCCCTAACTTTTTTTTTTTTTTTTTTTACTGTATCATGATTTCTTTCATAAATATAAATAACTTTGCAGAACTCTTCTTTGTATGGCTGCCTTCTCCTTATTACTTCCTGCTGCTTGCAGTATCATTTTCCTGCTTCATGTATGCACACTATTTCACTTTGCAAATTTCTTTTGTCTTTTCGGCTTCAGAGGAAGCTCTACCTTGTCCTCAGAGGCAGTCCCTTACTACTCCCCTTTCCCTCATCCATACAAAAACACATACTGGCTTTCTCTGAAATCCTCCTACAATTAATGTTGGTGCCACATATTCTGGGACCCTCTTATTTTCTAATTATTTCACCTACGTTTATTTTATTTATTTATTTATTTTTAACATCTTTATTGGAGTATAATTGCTTTACAATAGTGTGTTAGTTTCTGCTGTATAACAAAGTGAATCAGCTATACATAAATATATATCCCCATATACCCTCCCTCTTGCGTCTCCCTCCCACCCTCCCTATCCCACCCCTCTAGGTGGACACAAAGCACCAAGCTGATCTCCCTGTGCTATGTGGCTGCTTCCCACTAGCTATCTATTTTACATTTGGTAGTGTATATGTGTCCATGCCACTCTCTCACTTCATCCCAGCTTACCCTTCCCTCTCCCCGTGTCCTCAAGTCCATTCTCTACATCTGCATCTTTATCCCTGTCCTGCCCCTACATTCTTCAGAACCTTTTTTTTTTTTTTTAGATTCCATATATATGTGTCAGCATACAGTATTTGTTTTTCTCTGACATACTTCACTCTGTATGACAATCTCTAGGTCCATCCACCTCACTACAAATAACTCAATTTCATTTCTTTTTATGGCTGAGTAATATTCCATTGTATATATGTGGTATATCTTCTTTATCCATTCATCTGTCAATGGACACTTAGGTTGCTTCCATGTCCTGGCTATTGTAAATAGTGCTGCAGTGAACATTGTGGTACATGACTCTTTTTGAATTATGGTTTTCTCAGGATATATGCCCAGTAGTGGGATCACTGGGTCGTATGGTAGTTCTATTTTTAGTTTTTTAAGGAACCTCCATACTGTTCTCCATAGTGGCTGTATCAATTTACATTCCCACCAACAGGGCAAGAGGGTTCCCTTTTCTCCACACCCTCTCCAGCATTTATTGTTTGTAGATTTTTTGATGATAGCCATTCTGACCAGTGTGAGGGGATACCTCATTGTAGTTTTGATTAGCATTTCTCTAATGATTAGTGATGTTGAGTATCCTTTCATGTGCTTGTTGGCAATCTGTATATATTATTTAGAGAAATGTCTATTTAGGTCTTCTGCCCATTTTTGGATTGGGTTGTTTGTTTTTTTGATGTTGAGCTGCAGGAGCTGCCTGTATATTTTGGAGATTAATCCTTTGTCAGTTGCTTCGTTTGCAAATATTTTCTCCCATTCTGAGGTTTGTCTTTTCGTCTTGTTTATGGTTTCCTTTGCTGTGCAAAAGCTTTTAAGTTTCATTAGGTCCCATTTGTTTATTTCTGTTTTTATTTCCATTACTCTAGGAGGTGGGTCAAAAAGGATCTTGCTGTGATGTATGTCATAGAGTGGTCTGCCTATGTTTGCCTCTAAGAGTTGTATAGTGTCTGACCTTACATTTAGGTCTTTAATCCATTTTGAGTTTCTTTTTGTGTATGGTGTTAGGGAGTGTTCTAATTTCCTTCTTTTACATGTAGCTGTCCAGTTTTCCCAGCACCACTTATTGAAGAGGCTGTCTTTTCTCCATTGTATATTCTTGCCTCCTTTATCAAAGATAAGGTGACCATATGTGTGTGGGTTTGTCTCTGGGCTTTCTATCCTGTTCCATTGATCTATATTTCTCTTTTTGTGCCAGTACCATACTGTCTTGATTACTGTAGCTTTGTAGTATAGTCTGAAGTCAGGGAGCCTTATTCCTCCAGCTCAGTTTTTCTTTCTCAAGATTGCCTTGGCTATTCAGGGTCTTTTGTGTTTCCATATAAATTGTGAAATTTTTTGTTCTAGTTCTGTGAAAAATGCCATTGGCAGTTTGATAGGGATTGCACTGAATCTGTAGATTGCTTTGGGTAGTAGAGTCATTTTCCCAGTATTGATTCTTCCAATCCAAGAACATGTTATATCTCTCCATCTGTTTGTATTATCTTTAATTTCTTTCATCAGTATACTGTAGTTTTCTGCATGCAGGTCTTGTGTCTCCTGAGGTAGGTTTATTCCTAGGTATTTTATTCTTTTTGTTGCAATGGTAGATGGGAGTGTTTCCTTAATTTCTCTTTCAGATTTTTCATCATTAGTGTATAGGAATGCAAGAGATTTCTGTGCGTTAATTTTATATCCTGCTACTTTACCAAATTCATTGATTAGCTCTAGTAGTTTTCTGGTAGCATCTTTGGGATTCTCTGTGTATAGTATCATGTCATCTGCAAACAGTGACAGTTTTACTTCTTCTTTTCCGATTTGGATTCCTTTTATTTCTTTTTCTTCTCTGATTGCTGTGGCTGAAACTTGCAAAACTATGTTGGAAAATAGTGGTGAGAGAAGGCAACCTTGTCTTGTTCCTGATCTTAGTGGAAATGGTTTCAGTTTTCCACCATTGAGAATGATGTTGGCTGTGGGTTTGTGATATATGGCCTTTATTATGTTGAGGTAAGTTCCCTCTATGCCTAGTTTCTGGAGAGCTTTTTTCATAAATGGGTGTTGAATTTTGTCACAAGCTTTTTCTGCATCTATTTAGATGATCATATGGTTTTTCTCCTTCAATTTGTTAATATGGTTTATCACATTGATTGATTTGCGTATATTGAAGAATCCTTGCATTACTGGGATAAACCCCACTTGATCGTGGTGTATTATCCTTTTAATGTGCTGTTGGATTCTGTTTGCCACTATTTTGTTGAGGATTTTTGCATCTGTGTTCATCAGTGATATTGGTCTGTTGTTTTCTTTGTGACATCTTTGTCTGGTTTTGGTATCAGGGTGATGGTGGCCTCATAGAATGAGTTTGGGAGTGTTCCTACCTCTGCTATATTTTGGAAGAGTTTGAGAAGGATAGGTATTAGCTCTTCTCTAAATGTTTGATAGAATTCGCCTGTGAATCCATCTGGTCCTGGACTTTTGTTTGTTGGAAGATTTTTAGTCACAGTTTCAATTTCAGTGCTTGTGATTGGTCTGTTTATGTTTTCTATTCCTTCATGGTTCAGTCTCAGGAGGTTGTGCTTTTCTAAGAATTTGTCCCTTTCTTCCAGGTTGTCCATTTTATTGGCATAGAATTGCTTGTACTAATTTCTCATGATCCTTTGTATTTCTGCAGTGTCAGTTGTTACGTCTCCTTTTTCATTTCTAATTCTATTGATTTGAGTCTTCTCCCTTTTTTTCTTGATGAGTGTGGCTAGTGGTTTATCAATTTTGTTTATCTTCTCAAAGAACCAGCTTTTAGTTTTATTGATCTTTGCTATCATTTACTTCATTTCTTTTTCATTTATTTCTGATCTGATCTTTATGATTTCTTTCCTTCTGCTAACTTTGGGGCTTTTCTGTTCTTCTTTTTCTAAGTGCTTTAGGGTAATGTTAGGCTGTTTATTTGAGATTTTTCTTGTTTCTTGAGGTAGGATTGTTTGAAAGATCTTTTTTTCTGACGTATAATGGGAAGTAGTCAAGGGAGAATGATCTTCCTGATTGTTAAAAGTCAGTTTTAATAAATGCTGCCTTAAGTTTTAGGCATTGTCCTATACATTTGTAGCAATACCATAATTTTATGAAAGAATTCCACTGGAATAATTTTAGCTGAAGTATTGGGAATTAGAGTTCCTTTAATATTTTATAGAAAGGCTATTTACATATTACTTTATACTGTGTACACTTCCTTTTTGAAATAAGAGCTAGAATTATTTCTTTTAAAAGACTGTGGTCTGTTCCTACCCAATTGTATTCTATGTTAACTGAACAAATACAGTTTACGTACCCCTACCTCATGTGGATTTTTTGCCATGCCTTTTACTATTTATAAGAATTAAGCAATTCTCACCCTGGCTCCCCATTAGACATACTTATATTGGAAAAAAAAAAATCCCCCAAATACCAGTGCTCAGGGTCCACCCCAGACCATTTAAATTGGAATATTTGGAGATGGGACCTGGTCATAAATATTTTTTAAAAGGGCTCCAGTTGATTCTACAGTTAGGGTTATTAACACTTGTATTAAATCAGTAAGCCTTCATGTATATTTCTCTTGATATTTAATTTATGAACTGTTTATTTAATTTGGATTATTTTCTTTTTCATGTGAAGAAAAATGTAAATTTCTTTTAAAAGAGTTTTCACAATGAAATTGTATTTTCATTGGAATCATCAGAGTGAACTGGTTGTTTTTTTTTCCTCTTGTACCTTTATAAGATCCAAGGAACTGGAGACATCGTCATTTCAAATGCATATGTGGATCTTGTGCCAACAGCTGATGTTGTAGCTAAGACACCATCTGAGGTGGGTTATAACCACTGACATCCAAGTCATACCCTGACTTATGAATTTCAATTAAGATCACTTTAAGAATATTCAGTCTACTTTAGAAAATTAAGAGCTATGAAAGATTCTTAATTCTTGAACTGGAGAACATTAAAACTGCTTGGAGAAAAAGGAATATTTTGACAACTTATGAATTTTTTGAAAAACTTTTTTGTGGGGATACTAGGGTATCTTTCAAGAGAATATATGTAATTTTCTAGTTTTATAGTAACTAACTCAGTTGTTTAATGAGAAATCTTAAACAGTATTTGGGAAAAAAATATATTAAAAATTTAAATATCCTATACCTTTTTCTTGATTTAAAGATTTGTATAATGCTTTCAATGCAGATACAAACACAGTAGCATGTATTATTTATTAAAACATTTGTGTTATTCTGTATTAACATGCTGAGACTTTTAATAAAAATATTTATATTTTCTTTCTCCAAAATATTAACTTTGTAATGTCGAGGTTTTTAAACCCATGATGTTTGTCTTTCATTCGCCATATTATCATATAACTGAATGAAAATTAAAATCTCTTTAAAAAGAATCTAAGATCAAAAACTTAAGAAATTTTAGAGCTAGAAAGAAATTCAGGCTCTATGTAATTTAGTCCTATTTTACAAACAAAGAAATGAGACCACAGTAGTTGATTGATTTGCCCAGTTTCTTCCTGCTGAAGTTAGTTAGGATATAAGTTATCCAGTTAGTTCCTAGTCTACTTGTAAAATATTATTTCTGAATTTTGATAAAAGTAAAATTCTTTTATTAAGAGGACTGAGGTTCTGGATGACATAAATTAATATAAGGAAAGGTATGAAAGAAACCTAGTGAGAAAAAACTAGTTTGCCTTATTTATGTGCAGGTTTTTAAAGAAAATCATGTTGTTGCACTTTTATTTTGTAATAGTTTTATCCCCTTGAGTCATTTTTACAGAACTTCTAAAATTAAATTAACTTTTCTCTTTTTGCTAGGGTAGGGAGCTTCAGAGTACCCTTGTGTTTGAAGAAATAGGTCGCCGCCTTCAGCATATAGGGGGAGAGGTGGTGAAGAAAGTAAATGCTGTGTTTGAGTGGCATATCACTAAAGGTGAAAATACTGCAGCTAAGTGGAGTAAGTCATGTCCCTGGCTCTATAATATTCTAAGATAACTCTTAGTCAATAGAGATAAAGTATCCTTGTTATAACTAAAGCCTGTCTCTTTGAAGGTAGGTAAATCTTTTCTTCTTCGGTAAGTTGTTTTTTTATGGGAAATAACGGGTTTCATGGCACCCAAAGCCATGCATGTTTTTTAGAGATGAAGGGAATCAATTAAAATGAAAATATCTGTTTTAAAGATTTCATTGTAACACCTGAAATTAGTACTTTAAACAGTCACCTTAGCCGTATGCTTCTTTAACTAATCTTCAAATTCCTCTTAAATGTGAAGAAAGTACATCAGGTTAAGTGAAATATTTTAAAGTTTTGAGTAATTCTCATTACATTTTAACAGCTTTAAAAATATTTTCTTCATTCCCCCCAAATTAACATTTTGGATTATCACCTTAACTATCAGTATATAATCATAATGATTTTCTTCATCTATACAGATGGCAATCAAAGGTACTAATTTTATCTAATCTAGGGAAGTTATCTACTAGAGTGCCATGTTAGCAACCTGGCAAGGCATCCGATATAAGCCAAGTTGCTGCAGAGAGAAAGCAGTCACATTTCCATTCGCTTCTGTGGAGCTCCAAAAGGACTCTGGTACCATTTTAAGAAGAAAGAGAAGATAAAAAGGGAAAGGGGTAAAACAAATTCTACCATGTCTTTTGTATCTGTTGTGTAACTACATTCTTAATCATGGCACAAACTTTTCTGTGCTGTGGTCTCTTAAAAGATTGCAGTGTCCAATTTTAATTTAATTCTTAAAGTAAAATTGGGGAAGGTAAGATGAAATTACTAAAGATGAGTAAAAAAAATTTTCTAGATCAGAGAATTTTCTTCTTTTTCTGTCTGCATAATAAAAGCACTAGCACTTTTGTGGGCTCACTTTGCTAATCAGCCAGATCTGTTAGCAAGTTTTTAAGTATCCAGTGTCTATATATCATGACAGAAAAATATGTGGCTTTATCAGATTTCACTGTGCTGTTTCTATATAGGTTAAAGGACAGGGAAGTGAGTATATGTCCATTCGCTTTCTTCAGCATCAGTCAATTATAGATTGAGAGGCCACTGCTTCTAACAATGAGAGTATCTTAGTTCAGTTTGCTATAACAAATATACTACAGACTGGGTAGGTTAAACAACAGAAATTTGTTTTCTCATAGTGCGGAGGCTGGAAGGTCCAGTGTGAGGGTGTCAGCATGTTTGGGCTCTAGTGAGAACCCTCTTTCTGGTTTGCAGATGGCCGCCTCCTTACTGTTTCCCCACAAGGCAGAGAGAAAGATCATCTCTCTCTCATGTCTCTTCTTCTAAGGACACTAACCCCATTATGGAGGCTCTACTCTCACGATCTCACCTAAACCTAATTACCTCCCAAAGGCCCCATTTCCAAATACCATCATTATTTGGAGATTAGGGCTTCAACGTATGGATTTTGGAGGGACACAAACATTTATTCCATAGCTGACCGCTATTCATATTTTGAATCATGAAGCATGCTATTAATGAACGCTGACCATCACTTCTTTACCTTTATATTATAAAGTGTTCTAGCCTTACTTTGATTGGTAGAATATTCTTTCTTTATATTCTAACCTTAGGTTTATGTTATAGAGTATTACGATCTATAGAGCTGTTGGAGAAAAAGGGTGTATCAGTGAATGTTCACTGAAACTTCTTGATTTTTCATGTTTTTTTTTTTTTTATATAGATGCCAAATAATGGCATCCATTTTTTTTTTTTTTATTAATTAATTAATTTGTTTATTTTTGGGTGTGTTGGGTCTTCGTTTCTGTGTGAAGGCTTTCTCTAGTTATGGCAAGTGGGGGCCACTCTTCATCGCGGTGCGCGGGCCTCTCACTATCGCGGCCTCTCTTGTTGCGGAGCACAGGCTCCAGACGCGCAGGCTCAGTAATTGTGGCTCACGGGCCCAGTTGCTCCGCGGCATGTGGGATCTTCCCAGACCAGGGCTCAAACCCGTGTTCCCTGCACCGGCAGGCGGACTATCAACCACTGCGCCACCAGGGAAGCCCGATTTTTCATGTTTTTTGTCTTGAGGTTCCAAGGGACAGGATGCTTTCATTTGTAGTCAAGCAGCTGTGGTCCCTTGAATCTGTCTACTAATGTGGTACAGAGAGCATCCAGAATAGTTTTTAGCTCAAGGATTTTTCCCGTCCTTCATAACTGTGAAGTACAATGGGATCCTGTGTAGTTAAGGTTGGCCAAGAGCCCCTGGAATGCTGAGGGACTCCTGGAAGTGACCTGTGATTGGCTTACACTCCAGGACCATGTTAACTTTTAGGCCCATCTCAAACCTGGTTGTAATCCTTCTCTGGGGACTGTAGGCTAGTGTATGAGATGTAGTATACCATGGTGGTACCTGAAAGCAAGGGTTGTAGGCTGTGCTTCTGCAAGTCCCACAACTGATGGTATGAACCATCTTCACTCATTATTTGTATACCACATATCATGCAGATAATCTGTCTATACAAACTTTTTTTTAAAGGAAAAAATCTTTAGGTTTGGGATTTTACTTCCACAGTAGAAACTACTGTTTTGTAGATTTTCATTATTTTTATTCTGAGATTACTATTTTAGAGTGCCTAAATACCTTGTAAATCAGACTGTTTTATTTCTCATTACAATTAAAGATCACTGTAAATGCTTACTGAGACCAAAAAAATTAAAATGTATCTCTAAGTCAACTAAAACTTTTTGAGACCATCTTCTATTACATATTCCTAGGAAATATTTTGAAGTTTTGTTCAATTGATTTTGGTTTAATGTAAGTTTCTTGTTAACATAACAATTGCTATTCCTTTTAGGGAGTATATTTTCATTATATAAAATTTGGTATATAAAAGTATAGAGCAGAAAATAATGATGTATAATCCCACTACCTACAGTTAACATTTTGATGTTTGTCCTTCTGGAAGACATTTGTGCTTATAGGAGGTTAATTCAGAAGGGGGTAAAGGAAGCCAAACATGTAATACGTATTTAGTTACCCAAAGTTCAAAGTCTCTATTTTTTTTTTTCTAAAAAACTTCATAGATTAACAGTGATATGTAGGTAGCATCACTTTCTTTCTACTTTCTGTCCTTCCTCCTTTCTATCTATTCATGATGGAATTCAACCTTTTCCCCTATAGATGAAACTATATTAGAAGTTGAGTTATAAATATAAAACACAGGATTTTTGAAGGTACTGGTGAAGGAAAGGAATGCGATCTATAAGAGAGAAAATGTGCTGGAATTATGTGTCTCACAGTTGGCAGAAGAGAACTCTGTAGAGATTTGTAAAGTATACAAGTGATTCACTCTGGCAAATAGCATAATTTCCTTCAATATAGTGTCAATAACCAACTAAGATTTTCTCCTTATCTTAGTATCACTTTCCTTGTAGAAAGTATTAGAAAATGTGCTTACATTTAATAATTACCTTTAATTAACCTAGGCAAAAGGTTTTTTCTTGTATTTTCACCGGAAAAATAGGAATATTAGAAACCTGTTAATAACTACTTGTAATTGATGCTTGTGGCTTTTGTTTGTTTTATCATCTCTTCTTCAGGTCCAAATTTATCACAGCTAACAGTCAAATTGGATCTTGAAGCTTTCTCTGAAAGGGTTCATCATTATCTTTGGTTATCTGCCTGTCTTTTATTTGATCTGATTCTCAGCTGTGTAACTTCTTTCAATTCTGGTTGTTTTCTCACCATCTTTGTGTCACTGAGCTAAATCAGAGTAGCTGGCAGCAGTAGAAAGTATCTAGGTGTTTTGGCTTATGATATTTTAGAAGATGATTCCATGTTGGTATCTCTCTTTTGCATCTTGGTGCTTAATGGCATAAAATAGATGATTGAATGCTCTGACTTAGGGAATACCTATTTTTTTTTTTTTTTTTTACAAGCAGTTTTAAAAATGTTTTGCTAAACAGTTAATCACCAAATTCTTGGTATTTTAAATTGCTGTTAGTTGTCCCAGTCATGTTTGCATTATGGCAGATCCAAACCTGTGTACAGAGAACAGGCTCAGCTCCTTAGTTCACCTACGGAACTGGAGTTACACAAGTGACAGGCCTTGAGCAAGTCTAGGAACCAAGGGGTTTGGGCTCAGTGGCCTGGAAGATGCATGCCAAACCAAGGATCCTGGACCGTGCCCATCTTCCCTGCTCCTTCCCCTATCTTGCCATCCAAACAACACCAACAATGAATCTCTGGGCAGAATGTGTGTCTATGTCGGGATTTTTAAAAACTAAATTAGTGTGAGTCTAGAGAGAATGGGGAGAGTTCTGGTATCAGTGTTGGTTTAGGCTGTGGAGGAGGAGGAGTCTTAGCTATGTCTTTCGAGGTTAGGCCTCTCTGAGGCCTGTCGTGCTTGATCATCTAGGAGCAGGAGGACTGCCTGGGCGAGGGCCCTTCCTCTTCTCTGGGGAACAGGAGTGTGTAATGGAGAGATGTAGGCCCTTGACATGCATAAGAAACCAGAGGGTGGGCCTCAGTGAGGTGCTTTTGGGAAGGAAGCCCAGATCTTGGAATGCTCACTTGCACCTTCTTATCCATACTGATGTGCAAAATATGAATGAAATAAAAAAGAATCAGAAAGAGAGACATTGTAGACTTCTTCAGCTGTTTTGGGAGCTGAAATCAGAATATTGTAGCAAGGTCATCCTGTTGAGTAAAATCTATAACACTATCTATTATTTATTATAAAATAAAAATTTTTAATTGAGGTATAGTTGATGTACAATATTGTATAAATTTCAGGTGTACCACATAGTGATTCACAATTTTTAAAGGTTATATTTCATTTATAGTTATTATAAAATATATTTCCTGTGTTGTACAATCTATACAATAGATATATAGCTTATCGGTTTATCTATTTATTTATTTATTTAACACATGACATCCCTAGGTTAGTTTGTTTATTGGATCTATACTTTTTTTTTTAATTGACATACAGTTAATTTACAATGTTGTGTTAGTTTCTGGTGTACAGCAAAGTGATTCAGTTATATATATGCGTATATACATATGTATATACACATATATATATTCTTTTCATATTCTTTTTCATTATAGCTTATTACAAGATACAGAATACAGTTCCCTGTGCAAAAGAGTAGGACTTGTTGTTTACCTATTTTATATATATTAGTTTGTATCTGGTAATCCCAAGCTCCTAATTTATCCCCTCCCCTCTTCCCCCTCTGGTAACTATAAGTTTGTTTTCTGTCTGTGAGTCTGTTTCTGTTTTGTAAATAAGTTCATATTTTGGATTCCACATATAAGTGATATCATATGATATTTGTCTTTCTCTGTTTGACTTACTTCAATTAGTATGATATTCTCTAGGTCCATCTATGTTGCTGCAAATGGCATTATTTCATTCTTATGGCTGAGTAGTAGTCTGGTGTGTGTGTGTGTGTGTGTGTGTGTGTGTGTGTGTGTGTGTATATACACACACATACACACACCAAATCTTCTTTATCCATTCATCTGTTGATGGACATTTAGGTTGCTTCCATGTCTTGGCTACTGTAAATAGTGCTGCTATGAATATTGGGGGTGCATGTATCTTTTCCAGTTAGAATTTTCTTCGGCATTATGCCCAGGAGTGGGATTGCTGGATCATATGGTAACTCTATTTTTGTTTTTTTAAGGAGCCTCCATACTGTTCTCCATAGTGGCTGCACCATTTTACATTCCCACCAACAGTGTAGAAGGGTTCCTTTTTCTCCACATCCTCTCCAGCATTTATTATTTGTAGACTTTTTTGATGATTGCCATTCTGACTGGTGTGAGGTGATACCTCACTGTAGTTTTGATTTGCATTTCTCTAATAATTAGCAGTGTTGAGCAACTTTTCATGTGCTTATTGGCCATCTGTATGTCTTCTTTGGAGAAATGTCTATTTAGGTCTTATGCCCATTTTTTTGATTTTTTTTTTTTTGACATTGAATTGTATGAGCTGTTTGTATATTTTGGAAATTAAGCCCTGTCTGTCACATTGTTTGCAAATATTTTCTCCCAGTTTGGAGGTTATCTTTTCATTTTGTTTATGGTTTTCTTTGCTGTGCAAAAGCTTATAAGTTTGATTAGGTTCCATGTATTTATTTTTCCTTTTATTTCTTTTGCCTTGGGAAACTGACCTAAGAAAACATTGGTACGATTTATGTCAGAGAATGTTTTGCCTATGCTCTCTTCTAAGAGTTTTCTGGTGTCATGTCTTTTTATTTTTATTTTTTTCCACAGACACACACTGTATTTTATTTTTACAAGATGGTGTCATGTCTTATACTTAAGTCTTTAAGCCATTTTGAGTTGATTTTTGTGTATGGTGTGAGGGTGTGTTCTAACTTCATTGATTTACATGCAGCTGTCCAGCTTTCCCAACACCACTTGCTGAAGAGACTGTCTTTTCTCCATTGTATATTTTTGCCTCCTTCGTCAAAGATTAATTGACCGTAGATGTGTGGGTTTATTTCTGAGCTCTCTTCTGTTCCATTGATCCATATGTCTGTTTTTGTACCAGTACCATGCCGTTTTGATTACTGTAGCTTTATAGTGTTGTCTGAAGTCTGGGAGGGTTATGCCTCCTGCTTTGTTCTTTTTCCTCAGGATTGCTTTGGCAATTCTGGGTCTTTTATGGTTCCATATAAATTTTAGAATTATTTGTTCTAGTTTTGTGAAAAATGTCATGGGTAATTTGATAGGGATTGATTAAATCTGTAAATTGCTTTGGGTAGTATGGCCATTTTAACAATATTAATTCTTCCAATCCAAGAACATGGGATATCTTTCCATTTGTTTAAATCATCTTCCATTTCCTTTATCAGTGTTTTACAGTTCTCAGTATATGAGCCTTTTACCTCCTTGGTCAGGCTTATTCCTAAGTTTTTTATTTTTTTGATACGATTTTAAAAAGGATTGTTTTTTTTACTTTCCCTTTCTGATATTTCATTGTTAGTGTAAAGAAATGCAACTGATTTCTGTATGTTAATCTTGTATCCTGCTACCTTGCTGAATTTGTTTATCAGTTCTAGTAGTTTTTGTGTGGAATTTTTAGGGTTTTCTGTATTTAGTATCATGTCATCTGCATATAATGACAATTTTACCTCTTCCCTTCTAATGTGGATACCTTTTATTTCTTTTTCTTGTCTGAATGCTGAGTAGACTTCCAGTACTATGTTGAATAGGAGTGGGCATCCTTGTCTTGTTCCAGATTTTAGCAGGAAGGCTTTCAGCTTTTCACCATTGAATATTATGTTGGCTGTGGGTTTGTCATAAGTAGCTTTTACTAAGTTGAGGTATGTTCCTTGTATACCCACTTTGGTAAGAGTGTTGTAATTTGTAAGGTATATATTCTAAAACCTTCAAAGATCTCTAAGTCCAAATGTATGTTCTCATCTAACACCTTTCCCTCCCCCATTAAATTCTGTAAAGTATAACTGAAATTTTTTGGACTTTTTCAGTGTATGAATGATTATATAAATACTGAGCTAAAATAATTCATAAAGCTTTTAAAATACATTCCACCACGAAAAGAAAATACATATAGCTTGTTTCTTCATTTCATTTAGATTACCCATGACCTGACAGGTATCTGTAAACCTAAGGTGACGGTGGTGGATGACGATCCTTCCTCAGGAGCCATTTGTAGACCATGACTTGAGCCACTGTGGAATGGGGAGTTTCACTCCTTTACCCCAAATTTCTGTATTCTTGCTAAGAACATCCCCCTTTTTAGCCCTCTTTTCTTTTACCAGCACTAGTTATTAGCTTTCCACAGAAAAAAAGTTTTATTGCTTCCTAAGAGTCAGGGCTGTGAAGCAGCACGTAAAACCAAGTGAGTGAGAGGGCAGGTAGACAGCCCTTCATTAGAAGGGCCTTCATTAGCTAACAGACTTATTCCACACTGAAGTATTAAGATGCGTGAGTCCAGTTTTATTCCTGAGCAAGACTAGTACATATAGTGGTCCTTACACTTACTTGTGAAGAATTAAAATCATGTCTGTTGAATGCCAGAGGTTTGCTTTTCTTTAGTCTTTCCTTTCTGCTCTCTGACCCCCGCCCCTTATTCTCTCCCTGCTCCCTCCCTGCCTGCCTTCCTCCCTCTCTTTTTCTACCTTTCTTTTTTTTTTTTTTTTTTTTTTTTTTTAATTTTTTATTATTATTATTATTTATTTTATTTTATTTATTTATGGCTGTGTTGGGTCTTCATTTCTGTGCGAGGGCTTTCTCCAGTTGTGGCAAGCGGGGACCACTCTTCATCGCCGTGTGCGGGTCCCTCACTATCACGGCCTCTCGTTGCGGAGCACAGGTTCCAGACGCACAGGCTCAGCAATTGTGGCTCACGGGCCCAGTTGCTCCGTGGCATGTGGGATCTTCCCAGACCAGGGCTCGAACCCGTGTCCCCTGCATTGGCAGGCAGACTCTCAACCACTGCGCCACCAGGGAAGCCCCTACCTTTCTTTTTAACTATACAAATAATACATAAAAACACATTTGTAATATGTGTGTACCAATAAGAACAGAGCCTTTGTTCTTCATGCCTTACTTTTAGTACCTTGTACATTGTCTAACACCCATAGAAGAAACTTAACAATGAAGTGAGTGAATGAAGCATAAAAAGTAAAAAGGTCTCCTTCTCACTCTTACTCCTTCCCAGGTAACCGTCATAGTCATGTTATTATTTTTTAGTTTAGTTGGCAAGATTCTCTTCTGTGGACAGTGGGAGTGACTTAATTTTCTCTTTGGAGTAGGGCTTGGCTAAGCAGAATGCATGGTTTTGCTTACATGTGTGTAGCTTTTCCTTGATCCTAAATTGGGAGTTTCCTGACACTCTTAGGGAGAGTGATGCAATCATAGCTCCTTCGCAGTAGCAGAGAAAGCACATTCAAGAGGCTGAAGCTGGATGAGTGGAATTACCTTCGTGGATGACTGGTCTCAGTCATATATGAGACAATTAAAACTTTCTAAAATGTAACTTTAACATAAAACTCTAAGTATTGTATAGAGAGCAATGAAGGCAAATTTTTAATAGTTTTTCCAGTTACCCAGCCTGTTTCTGGGAGACTTAATCCTTCTGTCAAAAACATTTAAGGGAAAAGATTTTAATTTTAACGTTTATTCACAACAATTACGGCAATAAACATTTTATAAATAAATTATAGCAAACTAATTAGAATACTTTTTAAAATTTAATTTGATTGTTGTTTAATTCATATGACAGAACCTTTGATGAATTCAGGTTTTTGAAAGGTAATTAGAGTGTGCGTTCCCTTCCCCCACCCCAACCAATATGCAATTGTTTTAAAATTCAGTTTTCTTCCTTTGTTGACTACAGTCTTTATTTGAATCTAAAGGCCTTAACCATATAACTTCCAACCACTTAACTTCCTTATATTATTCTACATTGATTCACATTTCAAATATCTCTGTTATGTAAACTTCTTCAATGATGAAAAGCTGTTATTGATTTGACTATTTTGAAGATCATATTCTTTATAACAAGGGCATCTCAAAAAATCAAGGATTTAAAATTTTATTCTGAGTGATAGGTAATATATAATATATTGGGTTGGCCAAAAAGTTCGTTTGGGTCTTCCATATCTTACAGAAAAACCCGAACGAATTTTTGGCCAACCCAATAGAATAAGTACCACAGTAACTTGGAAACTATAAAAATGTCTGCATTTATTTGGTTTATTTTATTCTCATCTTGTGAAGAAAAAAATGACAGACATTTGTTTCTTCCTATTTTCCCAGCTATTGACCTAAAAAATGGTTCTGGAAAAGTGTATCAAGGCGCTGCAAAAGATTCTGCTGATGTAACCATCACGCTTTCAGATGAAGATTTCATGGAAGTAGTCTTGGGCAAGCTTGATCCTCAGAAGGTAAAGTTCTTAAAATGTTCATTTATTTGTCATTATTGCTTCCTGTTTGACAATTGCAGTTTTTGGCTGACTCCAAAATTCTGATTTATCAGACATATCTTGCAGCTCTGAGGAAAGACAGAGTTGATAGCGCTGTTCAAATTGACAGGTCATATATTTTTCTAATGTAGTTTTTCAACTGATACTTTTTAAAACTAAATTTTTGGGTGGAATTCTTCTTTAGCAGATAAACAGTGTAAAACCCACATCTAGACCTTTTAATATATTGTTAGTTCAGAGTTGAAAAACCATATGGTATTTCATAAAATTAGACATTCTTTCCTGATATATAAAATTAAGAACTTGTCTTAATCGTCATTGAAAACTGGAAATAGAAGGATGGAACATAATAGCCAGTGTCTTACTGAAGATAGAACATTTAGAGACATTTCAGTGGAAAATCATGATTAAAACAAGAGTGCCTTTGCTGGCCATTATGAGGTAATATTGTTCTGAAACCTATTGCTAGTCCACAAACACACAAAATTAGATGTAGCAATTAGAATGGAGTAGAAAATTTGAATGATTATGTAGCTAGAAATCCCACAAGAATCAACTGATTGATTCTTAGACCAGAAGAGTTCAAACAAATGGTTGAATGCACAATGATGATTTAAAAGTAGCTTTCACATAACAGCAAAACCAACTAGAGGATATAATTTTAAAAATTTGTTTGTAATCACTACCCAAACTGCAAAGTACCAATGACTACCCTAACAAGAAAAAGCATAGGGCTTATTTGCAGAAAACTATACAACTTTACAAGGAACGGAGCAATTTGAATAAGGGAGAAAATGTTCAATTTTCCTGGATAAAAAGACTAATTTTAAAAGAATTGTAAAGTAGTATAGTGGTGAAAAATACATTCTTTGGCATCAGATAAATCTAAGTTTGAATCTTAGCTCTGCCACCTACTCTCTAAGCCTTAATTTTCTCATTGTAAAATGAATTGTGATAATCCCAAAGGATTGTTATGATAACTAAATCCAATAATATACATGAAGAGCTTAGAATAATGCGTGGTACTGAGTGAGCCCTCAGTTAATTCCTTCCCGGGAATTTATTTAGTACCTCCTTTAATTCAGGTGCTAGGTGTGGCTGAACAAGACAGTGCCCCTTCTGGGTAGAGCTTAGTTCTAGAGGGAAATGGAAAAGAAGTATAATTTCAGATATGAAGAAAAATAAGTCAGACTAATGGGTTATAGCAGTGGTTGGCAAACTTTTTCTGTGCAAGGTCCCCTAGTAAATATATTCTAAGCTTTGCAGGTCAGATGGTTTCTGTTGCATCTACTCAGTTCTGCCATTGTAGAGTTAAAGTAGCCATGGATAATATGTAAACAAATGGATGTGGCTGAGTTCCAGTAAAACTTTGTTCACAGAAACAGGCAGCCTACTGGTTTTGGCCCGTAGGCTGTAGTTTGCCAACCCTTGGATTGGAGTGTGACAGGATAGAAGAACTATTTTAGATTGGATTGTCCAAAAAGGCTTGCTAGAGATCTGAACAAAGTGAGGGAAGGAGCCATAAGGCTAAAGAAACAACTAGCACAAAGGCTGGAGGCCCCGGTAGCTCAGCTTATTGGATACTCTAACTGTGAGGAGGCCAGTGGGGAGAGAGGCAGGAGGCGAACAGGGAGAGGTAGGCATGGCTTAGATCACACAGGACCTTGTAGATGTTGGCAAGACAGTGTAGATCTTGTGTGATAGGAAGCTATTGAGCTGTGGAGTGACATCTGATTTTTAAAGGTCATTGTGGCTGCTGAGTGGCTAATTAAGAGTTCTTTTTAAAGATATATTTGAGGTGCTTATATATAAAGATTAAATGTAGGGTTTACAGAAACATTTATATAATTGCTAGGAATATCAGACCTTTGGGGGGGAATGGATTATTCAGTGAATGGTACTGAGCAGTTGCATAGGAAATGGTAGTGCTTTATGTCATTCCATATACCTTAGTCAGTACCATACAGGATGGAATTAAATGTAAAAAAATTAAAGCAGAAGCAAAACTTGATGAAAACCTAGGTGTTTATTATTCTTAGTGACAGTCCTTAGAGAAGTTCTAATTTAATATTAGGGGTTTTCTAAACTCCTTTGGCTCAATTACATTCTGCCTCACCTCAGTGCTATCTGTGCTATCTATCATCACTCTTCTTCAGTTATCAAAGACCTTATATCCCAGTGTACAGTCTCTCTCTCTCTCTCTCTCTCTCTCTCTCTCTGTCTCTCTCTCTGCATCAACTCTCGTCAACCTTGATGGCTTCCTTCAGGATTTGTAAAAGTGACTTCTCTAACAGATGACTCTTAGTTTATTGATATTATTTCTAATTATCTTTTACTCCATTCTACATCAGCTTTTGTCTTTATTGGCAGCATAAAATGTACAACTTCCAACAAAACATCCCCATTTTCCAACACCCTCACCTACAGTTTCATTAACTTGTTTTGTTATTCCTGCTACTGCTGTTGAGCTTCACAGAGACCTCCGGTTTGTTGACAACACCACTTTCTATCCATCAGCTCCCTTCTGTCTTCTCTTCTTGTTCAGCTTAGATTCCATGGTCCATCAGAGTATCTCCCTTGAAAATACCCTCACCTCCCTTGTACCTCTCTCATCTCATTTGCCTGGAAAACTCCACCCTATTTTAACCCTACTCTCTGCCATCTTTGCATCTGTACCTGAATAGATGAAGACGCCAGGAGAAAAGCCATACAACTAGACAAATTGGCTTCCCTTTAAAATTTTGATTACAAGTCTCAAATAGTCTCTACACACTGTCTAGCAATCTAACTGTGATTTTCCACTAAGCCTCCATTCCTGTTGTCTGAGATGAGTATTTCATACCTGTCTTCTCAAAACTCCCCCATGCCTACCTCTCTTTCATTTTCAGCTGATGACCTTTCTCATGTTCTTTGGGAGAAAAAAAAGACTTTCAAATGAAAATATTCACCTTCCCATCACCAGATCTATTTTGTCAGCATCTGCACCTGTCTTCTTTTCTTCCTATACATTACATTGAAGGAAGTCTCCCTCTTCCTGTCAAAGACTTCTTCACTTCTCATCCAGGTATCTACTCAAAGTCATTGCTTCTTCTTCTTTCCACTTTTTTCTGTACCATTCTCTCCCATTCTACTACATAATTGTCCCACAGCACAGAGGCAAGCTAACATCTTGATTTTAAAGCAAACACTGTCTCTTGATATCAGATCCCCATCCAGCATGCCATATCATTTCTCTGTTTCTTTTCACAAAAGAATTGTCTAAACCAGCACTGTTGAATAGACATATAATGTGAGCCACATAAGTAATTAAAAATTTTCTAGTAGCCACAATTAAAAAGGTTAAGAATAAACTCAAAATGGCTTAAAGACTTGAACATAAGACATGACACCATAAAACTCCTAGAAGAGATCATGGGCAAAACATTCTCGGACATAAATTGTTCCAATGTTTTCTTAGGTCAGTCTCCCAAGACAATAGAAATAAAAACAAAAATAAACAAATGGGACCTAATCAAACTTACAAGCTTTTGCACAGCAAAGGAAACCATAAACAAAACGAAAAGACAACCTACAGAATGGGAGAAAATATTTGCAAATGATGCAAGCGACAAGGACTTAATTTCCAAAATATGCAAACAGCTCATACAACTCAACAACAAAAACCAAACAACCCAATGGAAAAATGGGCAGAAGACCTAAATAGACAGTTCTCCAAAGAAGAAATACAGATGTCCAACAGGCACATGAAAAGGTACTCCACATTGCTAACTATGAGAGAAATGCAAATCAAAACTACAATGAGGTATCACCTCACCCTGGTCAGAATGGCCATCATTAAAAAGTCTATAATTAACAAATGTTGGAGAGGGTGTGGCGAAAAGGGAACCCTCCTACACTGTTGGTGGGAATGTAAGTTGGTGCAGCCACTGTGGAAAACAGTATGGAAGTTGCTTATAAAACTAAAAATAGAATTACCTTATGATCCAGCAATCGCACTCCTGGGCATATATCCCGACAAAACTATAATTCAAAAAGATTCATGCACCCTTATGTTCATAGCAGCACTATTTACAATAGCCAAGACATGGAAACAACCTAAATGTCCATTGACAAATGAATGGATAAAGAAGATGTGGTGTATACAATGGAATACTACTCAACCATAAAAAAGAATGAAATAATGCATTTGCAGCAACATGGCTGCAACTAGAGATTATCATACTAAAGTGAAGTAAGTCAGAAAGAGAAAGAAAAATACCATATGATGTCACTTATATGTGGAATCTAAAATATGACACGAATGAACCTACCTATGAAATAGAAACAGAATCACGGACATAGAGAACAGACTGGTGGTTGCCAAGGGGGAGGGGGTTGGGGGAGGGGTGGAGTGGGAGGTTGGGGTTAGCAGATGTAAGCTATTATATATAGAATGGATAAACAACAAAGTCCTACTGTATAGCACAGAGAACTGTATTCAATATCCTATGATAAACTGTAATGGAAAAGAATATATAAAAAAAGAATGTATATATATGTATAACTGAATCACTTTGCTGTACAGCAGAAATTAACACAATACTGTAAATCAACTATACTTTAATAAAAAAATAAAAATAAAAAAGATTAAAAAGAAACAGGTAAAATTAATATATTTTATTTAACCCAATACATTCAAATATTTTAACATGTACAATATTAAATATTAATGGGATATTTTATATCCTTTAAAAAAAATCTTTAAAATCCAGTGTGTATTTTATACTTATAATACATCTCAGCCAGGGCTAATCATATTTCAAGTATTCAGTAGCCACATGGGCTAGTGGCTGCTTTAGTGGGCAGCAAAGGTTTAAACATTCTGTCTTGACTGCTCTTCTGCCTTCTCTTATCTGACTTCCACATCTGTTACTCCACTGATAATGTTTTTGTGAAGTTCTTGTGATGACCTATATTGCTAAATCCAGTAAATATTTCTCTATCTACATCTTTCTCAGCCTTTCAGTAGCATTCAACTCAGTTAACCGCCAACTTCTTGAAATAATCTTATCCCTTGGCTTTCATGATGCCTTATTCTCCTGTTTTGCTTCCTCCACCTTTGGCTCTTCCTAATCTCCTTTGGTGTCTTCCTCTTTTACCCCCAGCTGTTGAGTTCTGGTGTTTCTCAGGGCTCCTCTCTAATTAACACTCTTCTTAAAAGAGTCCACCCATCCTGTGGTATTTAGAGCCGTCTACCTGTTGACAGCTTGCAGACTTCAATGTCTCACTCAGTCATCTTCTCTGAGTCCCGTAGTGGTATAACCAGCTCTTCACTTGTGTCTCTCATGGCGCATCTTACTGTGCCCAACCTAGAGCTTGTGATTTAGTTTTCTCCCCCATTCTTTTTGTTTTCAGGAGACGGCACCATGATCTGTCTACCCAAACTAGTACGCTCCGTAATGTAAGAATCGTCTTGGCTTCCTTCTTTACCTCTGTGTCCTTTCTATCCGTAATCCTGCTTGTTCTTTCTCCAGAACGTATCTTGAGTTCTTTTTCTTCTCTTCATCACTAGGGTTATCATCATGATCCAAGCCTCCGTCATCTCTCACCTGGCTTCCTGACTGGGCTTAGTGCTTTTAGTCTTGCTTTTCCACCAATCTGTTCTCCATACAGGAGCTGGAGTAATCTTTTAAACATGTGAATCAGATTAATAGGTCATTCCACCTGATAAAAACCTCCAAGATTTACTTTTGCACTTGGATAAAATCCAAACTACATATTATTACATGGTATGTGAAGTTTCCCTTGCTTATCTTCCCAGCTTCATCCTGCACTGCTTGCCTCATCACTTACAATGCTAACTCAACTTACATTGCCTCTCCTCTTAGTTCCTTCCCATCGATTTTTACCCCTTCAATGTCTATTTATTTGACTCTTCTGGAATTTCTATTCCCATCTTTTTGCATGGCTGGCTTTGTTTCATCCAAAGTAGTTCCCTCCTATTATATTATCTAAGTAGCCTCCTTCATAGCATTTAAAACAGGCTTTAATTACTTGTTTACATTTTACTTTTTGACTCCCCTACTGTAATGTTAGCTCCCTGAGAACAGGGAGAGATGTCTCTTTCCTAGCATAGAATATTGCCTAGTGTACTGTAGATGCTCAATTAATACTTGAGTAGATTAAAGCAAGGATAGAAATAAGGAACATAAGCTCAATAGCAGTAGTTTAGGCTATGTAGAAATTAAAAACTTCTGCATGTCAGACTCCATAAGATATTCCATAAACCTGGGGAAAAATAAAATGATGATACATCGTATATTGGTGTTAATAACTTATAAAACTTCTGGACAACACTAAGACCTCAATATAAAAAATGGGCAAAAGACATGAACCAGTAATTAATGAAAGAAATAGGTATGACTAACATACATGAGAAAAACTATTAATTTTTCCCATTATCTAAAACATGCAAATTAAAGCATGTCATTTTTGCCTCAGATTTTCAAAGATTAAGAAAACCATATTATTAAGGTTGGGATAAGAGGATTCACATGTAGCTAGAAGGAATATTAATTTAACAGTCTTTCTGGAAAGCACTATTGCAGAGTTTCACTGACTTTCTTCCTTTATGGCCACTTACTGTCTCAGCACTTTTTGCGTGGCACTCCTAGGCCAAAAGAAATACCTAATGGTTCAGTTTATGAAGTAGTTAGATCCAAACAAGAGTAGTTTTCCTGTTGTGTTTGACCAATGTCACTATGTTTCCTTCAAAAATTTTAAATATTCTGTAGTGTCTGTTGGAGTTTGGCGTGGTACCCCAGTGCACTGAGGTGCGCAGTTTGAAAACTGTGGTGATATGGAAGCATGGTCAAGAAACTTATTTAAGAAATGCCATGATTTAGTAATTCTTCTTCTAGGAATCTATCCTAAGAAAACAGTTAGATAGGAACAAAGATTTATGTACACAATTCTTCCACTCAAATAACAACCATCAAATATTGGTATATTTACTTCAAGGAAGTTGGTGTTTTTATTTTAGGTTGTAAGTCCCTTTCAGACTGTAGCACCTGGCAAGCCCATCTAAGAACTGACTCTGCAGGAGTCGCAGACCATCATTTCTGTAACTGCACAGTGAAAGCTGTCTTCGTTTTAAAATTCCAGTCTCTAGTTTGAATGCTTAGCACTTGAACCTGATTGAATGAAATTCTCCTGCATTATTTTTGGGATAAAAAGTTGAAGCAGTTTTTGCTTTTCCTCCAGTTGGTAAGGATTCGCTTCTGAAATTAAGTTGCTGCTAGTTAATAAGCAGGAGACATTATTAAGCAGAGAACACCCGTGTTTAGTCCTGGCCCACTTTTTGTTGGCTCTGTGGCCTTGAGCTGGTTTTTAAGCTTTTTGAATTTCTTTTCTGCTGATATGCCCACTTCAGGTTGATGGCTGTGCTTCTCAAGTGATATTTTACTTGTGAGGCTGCTTTGTAATGTTACGTATACATGGATATTACTATTTTTTCAATCTAGCTAAAAATCTAGAGACTTCTTTTTCACTTCATATTCCGTATGTTATTTTCTCAGTAAGCTATATTGTGTTTCATCATTTTTATTTTACTGATAGGGAACTTGACACCAGGGGAGAACTTGCACAAGTTTCTATTGTCAGGTCAGGAAAGAAGTGGTACAGGAGCTCTTAGTGTTTTAACATTATAGTCTTTTGCATGGTAATAATGAGCTTAATAGCTCCTTCCACATGTCAAATGCCAAGCTAAGCACTTTTCACACTGTTTCATTTAACTCACACAACAAAGCTGCTATTTAGGTGCTGTTGTCATGCCCTTTGTAGATAAGGAGGCCAGAGCTCAGAGAGGTTAAGTAATTTGTCCAAGCTCACCTTGCATTTAATGGCAGAGCCTAGATTTTAACCCAGGCATTCTGATGCTACAGCCCAGGATCTATTCACTACTTTGTTACACTGTCTTATTTTGCCATTATATGGCCTTCTGTTTCATGAAGATATAATAAATCTTTTAAATCTTTTAAAAGTTCTGAACTGAATGTTTTTATTGTTAGTAATACAGTAAAGCCTTTTATTCATATGGTCTCAAATTCACATTTAAGAACATAGACTAAAGCCAGAAGCATAGGTTGAAGCAGAATTCCCAGATCTGTCAATTCAGATAAATTATTCTATCGTTTTCTAAAATACACAAGGAGTCTTTATTTTTTCTTAGATATCTAAAAATATGGGTGTTACTATAATCATTAAACTATCATTGCTGGATAAAAGTTGCCTTTGTTGTCCAGAGTTATTAACTCAATTGTATTCAGTCTCAGCAATGATCTTTTTAAAAAAGAAATACAATGTGACATGGTAAAGGTTGGTTCTCTCTTTCCCTCTCTCCTTTCCAGGCATTCTTTAGTGGCAGACTGAAGGCCAGAGGGAACATCATGTTGAGCCAGAAGCTTCAGATGATTCTTAAAGAATATGCCAAGCTCTGAAGGACATACTATGTTATTAATTACAATAGAAAAATTAAATACTCTCTTCAACTAAATATGCAAAAGTGATTTAGCAAAAATGGTCAAAATTAAGATACAGGGGAAATTGCCTAACATTTTCAGATTACAGATCACTTTTCAGATGTTCATTTTCTACTAATTTTTCATGTTATTACTTTTACAAGGAACTGTAAGCTGGCACATGATTATCCTTCTGTTCTTAGACCTATGTCTTCATAATAAAAAAAGTTTTGCTCAAGTCCAATTTTTTTAGAATTATGATGGCATTTATAAGTTGTAAGGAAAATGAAATGAGTAGAGGCCACTTTGATGCCTTTTACAGTTTGTTTTGTTATTTTCTCTTCTCTTTATTGATATCCCAATTTTAACATGAATTTTCATATATTTATTCATTTTCATACTTTGCTATGATAGATAGTGTTCTGTTTTAAGGCAAGATAAAGGTCTTTGTGTTTTCAAATAGTTTTCTTTCTTCTCCCTTCGCTTTTGCTGGAAATTCTTTACTTTCATAGAATGCTTGGAAGTCTACCAAATATATAACTCTTTTTTTAGAAATTTAACTGTAGTTGATTTACAATATTATGTTAGTTTCAGGTATACAGCTTCAGAGTCTTTCCCCTTACAGGTTATTACAAGATATAGTTCCCTGTGCTATACAGTAAATCCTTGTTGTTTATCTATTTTATATATAGTGGTATGTATATGTTAATCCTGTGCTCCTAATTTATCCCTCTCTCTCCCCTTTCCCCTTTGGTAACTGTAAGTTTGTTTTCTATGTCTGTGAGTCTGTTTCTGTTTTATAGGTAAGTTGATTTGTATTATTTTTTTAGATTCTACATATAAGTGATATTATATAATATTGTCTTTCTCTGTCTGACTTACTTCTCTTGGTATGATAATTGCTAGGTCCATCCATGTTGCTGCAAATGGCAATATTTCATTCCTTTTTATGACTCAGTAGTATTCCATTGTATATATATTCACATCTTCTTTGTCCATTGATCTGTCGATGGACATTTAGGTTGTTTCCATGTCTTGGCTATTGTGAATAGTGCTGCTATGAACATTGGGGTGCATGTATCTTTTCCAGTTAGAGTTTTCGTCTTTTCCGGATATATGCCCAGGAATGGGATTGCTGGATCATAGGGTAACTCTATTTTTAGTTTTATAAGGAACCTCCATACTGTTCTCCATAGTGGCTGCACCAATTTACATTCCAACCAACAGTGTACAAGGGTTCCCTTTTCTCCACATCCTCTCCAGCATTTATTATTTGTAGACTTTTTGATGATGGCCATTCTGACTGGTGTGAAGTGATACCTCATTGTGTTTTGATTTGCATTTCTCTAATAACTAGTGATGTTGAGCATCTTTTCATGTGCTTATTGGCCATCTGTATTTCTTCTTTGAAGAGCTGTCTATTTAGGTCTTCTGCCCATTTCTCGATTGGGTTGTTGTTTTTTTGTTGTTGAGTTGTATGAGCTGTTTGTATATTTTGGAAATTAAGCCCTTGTCGGTCACATCATTTGCAAATATTTTCTCACAGTCTGTAGGTTGTCTTTTCATTTTGTTTATGGTTTCCTTTGCTGTGCAAAAGCTTGTAAGTTTGATTAGGTCCCATTTGTTTATTTTTGCTTTTATCATAAGTGGAGTTTTTATCATAAATGGATGTTGAATTTTGTCAAGTGCTTTTCTGCGTCTATTGAGATGATCATATGATTTTTATCCATACATTTTGTTAATGTTTGGTGTGTGACATTGACTGATTTGCAGATGTTGAACCATCCTTGGATCCCTGGGATAAATGCCACTCGATCATGGTTATAATCCTTTTATGTATTGTTGAATTTGGTTTGCTGATATTTTGTTGAGGATTTTTGCATCTGTGTTCATCAGTGATATTGGCCTGTAATTTCCCTGTGCCATTCTTGTCTGGTTTTGGTATCAGGGTAATATTGGCCTTGTAGAATGAGTTTGGAAAAGTTTCCTCCTCTTCTAATTTTGGAAGAGTTTGAGAAGGATTGGTATTAATTCTTCTTTGAATGTTTGGTAGAATTCACTTGTGAAGCTGTCTGGTCCTGGACTTTTGTTTGTTGGGAGATTACTAATTCAGTCTCCTTACCAGTAATTAGTCTGTTCAGGTTTTCTATTTCTTCATTATTCAGTCTTGGGACATTGTGCATTTCTAGGAATTTATTCATTTCTTCTAGGTTATCTTATTTATTGGTGGTATTCATAGTAGTCTCTTATGATCCTTTTAATTTCTGTGATATCAATTGTAACATTTCCCCTTTCATTTCAGATTTTATTTGTTTGTGTTTTCTCTCTTTTTTTCTTGGTCAATCTAGGTAAAGGTTTGTCAATTTAGTTTGTCTTTTTAAAGAACCAGCTCTTAGTTTCATTGATCGTTTCTATAGTTTTTTTTTTTTTTTTTTTTTTATAAGTTTTTTTTTTTTTTTTTAATATTTATTTATTTATTTATTTATGTTTAATTTATGGCTGTGTTGGGTCTTCGTTTCTGTGCGAGGGCTTTCTCTAGTTGTGGCAAGTGGGGGCCACTCTTCATCGCGGTGCGCGGGCCTCTCACTATCGCGGCCTCTCTTGTTGCGGAGCACAGGCTCCAGACACGCAGGCTCAGTAATTGTGGCTCACGGGCCCAGCTGCTTCGTGGCATGTGGGATCTTCCCAGACCAGGGCTCGAACCCGTGTCCCCTGCATTAGCAGGCAGATTCTCAACCACTGCGCCACCAGGGAAGCCCTATAGTTTTTTTAGTCTCTGTTTCCTTTATCTCTGCTCTAACATTTGCTATTTTCTCTCTTCTACTAACTTTGGGCTTCATTTGTCTTCTTTTTCTAGTTCCTCGAGGTGTGAAATTATGTTGTTTGAGACTTTTCTTGTTTCTTAAGATAGGCATTTATTTCTATGAATGCCCCTTTAAGAACTGCTTTTACTGCATCACATAAATTTAATTTAGGGTGATTCATTGTTACGCCAGTTGAATTTTAACAAACCAAATGGCAGTCTTTTTTTTTTTTTTTTTATGAAGTCCCTGATCCTAAACCTCAAAGACTACAACTATAACTACTTTGGTGCAGATTTTTTCAGATGTTTTTCTAGGTGAACACACACATACACACAAACATAATTTCTCTCTCTCTCTCTTTTTAAAATTTATTTATTTTTATTTATTTATTTTTTTATGGCTGTGTTGAGTCTTCGTTTCTGTGCGAGGGCTTTCTCTAGTTGTGGCAAGTGGGGGCCACTCTTCATCGTGGTGCGCGGGCCTTTCACTGTCGTGGCCTCTCTTGTTGCTGAGCACAGGCTCCAGACGCGCAGGCTCAGTAATTGTGGCTCACGGGCCCAGTTGCTCCGCGGCATGTGGGATCTTCCCAGACCAGGGCTCAGACCCGTGTCCCCTGCATTGGCAGGCAGATTCTTAACCACTGCGCCACCAGGGAAGCCCCCAAATGGCAGTCTTTTAATGTTTGTCTTTTATAATTGTGCTTGGAACAGCTTAGTGTCCTTCCAAATAGAAATAGCATAGTAAAGTTAATCAAATGCCACTACATATTAATGAATGAAATTGTTGAATATATACCCTAGATGCTTAAAGCATATTAAGAAAGTGACCTTTTAATTACCTTATTAACCCACCTCTGTCAATCTTAATGGTCAGAGAGCTACTGGTATCCAGACTTAGTAGCTTCTTATTAGTCCTCATGCTCCTTAACCTTTTTGTAATATTTAATATTACACCATGTTGTGTACCATCATGCTGAGTGCACCATCCTTTTTAATTCTTTATTTCCCTTTTATTCTTTGGTGAGAAATATTTTACCTTCTTAAATGAACCTATGAGTTAATCTCCCTGACTTCTGCTTGTCTCTTTGGTAATTTCCTCTGTCTACCTGTCTTTTCAGAATTTTTGATTGAGGTTTCAGCCCTCTCCACTTTTTGGTAGGTGTTTTCTTCCTGGGTGATTTCATTTACTGCCTTATCTTCAACCATCACCTGAGTATTCATAACTCTGAGTCTATTATCTTCAACTCTGATCTTGCCATAATTCCATAGTTCCACCCACAGTGCGAAATGGTTACTAGACTGTTGTCATATATAGTTGACCCTTGAACAATGTGGGTTTGAACTGCATGGCTCTACCTATACTTGGGCTTTTTTTCAATAAATGCATACTACAGTACTATACCATTTGTATAGTTGGTTAAATCCACAGATATGGAAATACAGATATGGAGGGCTGAGGGCCGACTGTAAAGTTATATACGAGTTTTCAAATGCATGCAGGGTTGGTGCCCTTAACCCCCTTATTCCCATTGTTCAAGGGTCAAGTGTAGTTACTGCAGATACATGTTCAAAATAAACATGTGATCTTCCTCTCCACTCCTAAATGTGCATCTTTTCTTATTTTGTCTTAGTTAAGAACATCACCTTTTGCTGAGTTAAACTAAGAAACCAGAGTTATCCTTGACTTTTCTCTTCCTCACACCCCATATCCAGTCCTTCACCAACTCTTACCACTTCTATTTCCTGAATATTTAAGGATTTTACTCTATGCTACTCCTACCCAAGTACTTGTACCCTAGTACCTCACACTTGATAGCTCATTTTAGTGGCTTTCCGACTGCTTTCCAGTCTTTCATTACCACCCTCTTGCCACCCACTTCCCTGCAGCCTCCAGAGGTTCTGCAGCCTCCAGAGGTTAACACATCTGAACATGTGACTTCCCAACTTAGAAACCTGCGATGATTCCTACTTGGTCATCTTACTGTCAGACTGTTCAGCATGGTTCAAGTTTGCATCATTTGGGATTCTTTCAGTGGCAAGTAATAAAACCAATTCAAATTGGCATAAAACTTTTTCATATAACGGAAAAAAGTCTAGATGGGTAGGACTGGCTTTGAAGGGAAATCATTGAATGAGTCAGTGTTGTCCAGGCCATCTCTCTGCCCGCTTTATCCACAGGCTCCATGTGGTAACCACCCTGGCAGCTCCAAGTTATTCTCATTGTGGTCACAAGATGGCAGCCAAGAGGTACAGCCTCATAGTCGCATCTCAAATCAAGCAGCAGAAGAGAGACCACTGGGTTCTCCCAAAAGCCCCAGTGAAGACCTTATCTGGTCTCAGTAGCTGTTATTGATTATAAGCCAATCCCTGAACTCATCACTGTAGCTAGAGATTGTGGGTATGCTGATTGGCCTGCATCTATACATGTAGCAAAGGATAGTGTGTTGGGGAGCCCCAAGACTTTCCCCAGATTTGGTGATTTGTCAGGAGGACCACAGAACTCACCATATAGTCATACTTATGACTTATGAATTTGATTTATTATATCAAAATATACAAAGCAAAATCAGAAAAGGGGAAAGCGTGCATGAATAAGTCCAGAGGAAATCAGGTAAAAGCTTCCAAGAGTTCTTTCCCTGTGGAGTCATCCAGGACATGCTTAATTTTCCCAGCATCAAATCATGACGGCATGTGAAATGTCTACCAAGACTCAGCGTCTGAGGTTTTCATCAGGAGACTAGTCACGTAGGCGTCTTCTGCCAGAGTGCATACCAAAATTCCAGACTTCTAAAAGGAAAGCGGGTATTTAGCATCAACCACATTGTTTGTGCAGTTTGTGCACAGGGAACCACTCTTCTCAGTGAGGGAACGTTGGGAAACTTCTCAAAATTTTAAGTTCCCAGATGTCAGCGAAGGGCCAGCCTTGCAGGCGAACCTTTCTAAGGACAGCAGCCTCAGGCCTGACACGGTAACTCTTCTGCACTGATAGGATCAGCCCCAGCCAGACCACAAGGCCTGAGGGTGAATCAGCGATGACACCAGAGGAAGTTTAGAGCATGGGGTGCCACATCTCAGAAGTCTACCCTAAGGTTCCTTTGCCTTTTCACCTCGTCACCTGACAAACTCCTCTGTATCCTTAAGCCTCCCCAGCGTGGTCCCTGTGCGAAGCTATTCGTAACCCACGCTAGTAGAACAGCCTCTGTTTGCTGCTCGCAGGACTCTGTGTGTGTATTTTAAAGCAGACCATCTGAGAAAGCCGAATTGTATGTTGGAGAGAAATAGATTTGAATAATAATCTATTTAATAAGAATACTACCCCAACATTAACTTTATCCTTGAAGTCAATGACTATTGCAGCAAAACTAAACGATAATCCAATGCCGTGGAGAAATTCTGAAGTTGAGAAACCTCAAAAGCTGAAAGTTAAGGAAGGTGATTTTCTGAAGAGCAGAAGGTTTTAGGTCAGTGTGGACTAAGCTATTTAAGGGGGGAGAGGAAAGACAATAACCCATTCAAAAACCCATAAGTAGGCAAAATAGAAAAACTGCAAGTGTCGACTAAAAATCTAGATTTATATTACATGTGTCTGCAGTATATTGGCTGAAGTTGCCTGGTAAGTGACATCTAGCTATCAGGGTTATCGTAGCTTAAAAAATAAAAAGATATCTGAGGAGGTGAAATGTTGAGGCACTAAAATTCAAAATTTGCTCATGGGACAGCTGTTGATGGCCTCATGGAGAATCCGTCTTTTAGACAGTTCGGTTGCATAACTTTTGAGTCCACAGCTGATAAGAGTCAGAAAACAGAAGTAGAAAGCGCCGTGAGTTGGGGCAGTGTTGGCCAGGGGAAGTTTTTGAAGGCAGCATGGAAGAAGACATAAAATTATGTCTAAAAAGTATCACTTCAAGTGAGTTTTATGTGAAGGGAGATTGAACAGCTCTGTCTTCCTTAGTCTCTTTTGAAGTTACAAGCATGTCAGTAAAGAACAACGATGGGTTAAATCAGCTGTCAGCAAACATTTTCTGTAAAGGGCTAGAGAGTAGTATTCTAGGCTTTGTAGGCCACATATGGTCTCTGTAGCATCTTCTTTTTTAAAAAACAGCTTTGTAAAAAAAGGTAAAAACCTGTCCAAAAACAGGCCAGGGTTGCGGGGGGCGGGGGGAGCGGTGGATATGGCCTTCAGGCATAGGTGCTGAGAGTGCCAGTTTAGAAAACAAAATATTGAACCGTCACCTTTATTTGCTTTGAACAATTATGAAAATATGAATTCATATGAATTATGGAAGTGTGAAAGGCCCTCTCCCACTCCCGCACCCAGGCAGGTAAAACCACACGGCACACGCACTGGCTGTGCCCCCACCAGCCACACGCTGCACTCCCTGTGTCGGCGAGTGGCACCAGCATCTACCCAGTTTTCCAAACCAGCAACTCCAGTATCCCCTTGATCTTCCCTTTTCATCTCCATCAACATTCACGAACCACTACCCTCTATTTAAACATTACTGTTTTAGACATTTCAATTCTTCTGAACTGTTTTCTTAGACAAAGCTTTTAGGGGTAGGATTATTGGGTCAAAGGGTAAGAGCAGCTTGTGACAGTCCTATACAGCCAAGAGGTTTCATTTGTGCTTATCCCACTTTGGGAGGTGAGGAAAGGAGGGCAAACATGTCAGCATGTTTATGAATGGCGAGTTCTGTCATAAAAAACAAAAGTCTTATACAAAAAGCCTTATACAAGTCAATGCCTGTGGACTGCAACAGTCCCTTAGTTCCTAATGTGACTAAATCTTGTATCACCAAGCAAGAGAAAGCAATTGAAGCAATATGACTTAGACCTCTGATTCAAATGAGGTGTCTGTGGAAGTAAAGTGGGCAGGAAGTGCGTACTGCTGTGTGCAGATGCTGGGCCAGGAGGAGCAGGGCCCTGCATCTGATTAGGAACCCGTCATCATCAGAAGATACAGTCCTGTTCACAGACTGTATCATAAGAAGGTGGGTAGTACTGTGTGTTTCAGCGATCTGACTCTTTTGCCTTTTTGAATAATCAACTGAAGTTGGGGTTCCGTGGCAACCAAGCCTCAGTCCAGAGTGAGCCATCACTTTGGCCCATGTCCCAAGGGAGGACACCTGGGCAGTAAGAGTATTTCACCTTAGATTTCAGATTGGGAGATTAGAGAGAGGGGCTTTTGGTACCACTACCTTCTGGCCCACTGTCCCCTATAAAAATAGACCTGTCTTCTTTTTCCTCTGCCCAGTAAAGGGTACTCAAGTTTATTGGCCTGTGGAGGTGAGTTAGGACAGATTGGAATAAACCATTTCCCCTCACTCTTCACCTTTCAGCCTAATGTGTGAGCTATTCCAGATATATGGTTTTTGCTACATGTAACCATACTGATTCCCAAATAACAATTTTCAAGCCCACCAATGGATAGTCAGTTAATGACTGTTTATTGAACTCCTAATGTGCACTGGGCATTAAAGATTTAGATGGGAATAAGGAAGAGAGAATATCTGATCTTAAGCAGCTCATTGCATGAGTGAATCCAATTTTACCGTTACTTCTTAATGATTATTATCATTAAAAGGAATTCTTATTCTTTAGCAGATGTTCAGTGGTTTCTCTGGTTTGATTTAAATTGCATTTTAAAATTAATTAGAGAATGAACATTTTTCCATGAGTTGTTTAAGGAGTATGTATTTCTCCACGTGTGAATTGTCAGTTTCTATTCTTTAGAGTTGACAATTGAAAACAAAAAAATTCATTTGACAGATGGCAGTGAAACTCCGAGAAGTTGATGAGTTGCCCCAGGTCATGCTGGGAGAGGTGTAAGAGTCACACCAAGAAACAAACTCACCATCTCCTAGTTTGTGTTTGTTCTACTATGCATTCCAAGCAGTATCTTTAAACATATCTTTCCATCCCTATCTTTTAAGGTAATATGATTTGTCTTAAAATAGACTCCTTAATTAAGGAGATTGGGGATCCGAGAAGTGCTGTGTCTATAAAGCTAGCAGTACTTTTGCTCTGTAACTTTGGAATTATAGAAAATTATCTAACTAAAGGTGAAATAGGAGAAGGCTGGGTATTGTATAATTAATTGGACCAGAGAGGCCAATCTTTGGCATTTTTTATTTCTAATTCTTGCAGAGTTGAAAATATGCTTCTCACTTGTACTTGTACCTTATACCTTCTTTCTTTATGTATTGAAGTTTCATTCCCTAAGTGCCTTTTTACAAAACCTTAGGGACTCATCTCTTCTGGACCTCCACCCCTCCTCCAATATCCAAACCAATATTCTTTGTATTTTTCTGATAAAATCTTGTAGTTGACAAAGTCAACTTCTTTCTTGAATTAATTAGGCTTATAACTATAACTATTATAAAAGAATAATGCTTAGAGGCCTAAGACATGGTCTATTAACTCCAATTTCCATACAGTAGCTCATCTTTATCTTCTTTGTATATCTTAAAAGTAAAATTATTACTATTGTAAACATATTGAATTGCTGTAGAACTATGACTTTATCACACAGCCATTTAAAAAAAAAATCCCAAGTTACAAATCTCCAAAATTAAGTTAATTAAAGTGTTTAGTTGATTTTCATTTCATAAATTCAGTGAAAATTAGCTTAATTGCTTATTCAATAATAAGACTACAACAGAAAATATTGACATTTCATATTCTTTGTAAAGGCATTGAATTTTGTAAATTGTGTTCACTTTAACTCACCTGAAAATCAGTTCGAGACATAGGAAAGCAAATGAAAACTTCAGAAGTTTTAAAAAATTTACTGTGTTGAAGTATAGTTGATTTACAGTGTTGTGTTAATTTCTGCTGTATAGCAAAGTGATTCAGTTATTCATATATATACGTTCTTTTTCATATTCTTTCCCATTATGGTTTATCACAGGGTACTGAATATCGTTCCCTGTGCTATACAGTAGGACCTTGTTGTTTATCCATCCCGTATATACTAGCTTGCATCTACTAATCTCAAACTCCCAATCCATCCCTCCCCGCCCCACCTTCCCCTTGGCTACCACAAGTCTGTTCTCTATGAAAAACTTCAGAAATTATGATAATCAAATGGGTCTGCTTTCATACTCAATTTCACTTCTATATCTCAAAGATTGAGTTTCATCATGATATTTTATTCTAAGGAGAACGTTAGAAAGTTATCTGATATAATAATGCATTGATTGGTGTAGTTGAAATAAAGGATTATCTATTGCTAAAATGGATTAACTAACATCACAACTCAGGAACATATGCAGGCAACTAGTAATAGCTCCCTAGTTTTATGAGCCCCCTTACATACTTAGGCTTAATTTTATTCGCTTTCTGACTTGAAACAGCCAATGATAAGGAAGGGAATAGTTGCCCTTGGCTGAAAACTCAAGTCCTTTTGCTGCTGGTAACTTGCATGAAAACTGGGCAAGCATTCTCTAGGCTGGTTTCCTAGTTGTTAAGAGCTTGAACTAGGTCATCACCAGAAGGTCTTCTGGTTTCAAGATTTTAGGAGTCTATAAACATTAAAGTTCCAATCTTCCTTTGAAACCAATTATTTCACTTTATCAAGTAGGAATAATACTGTATATAGATGTCCAATGAAAACCAGTGATGAAAAAAGAGAATTGGCATAGTCAAGATGTCAGCAGTCTTGGTGGAAAGAAGGTGGCGGGGGCCTGGGTTTTTCAGCCTCTTTGGTCACCTTTCATTTAATATTTGATTCAAAGAGTCTCCGTCCTGCTTACAGTGCGAACTCCCATGTCCCTACCAACATGTCCAAGTATTCTTGGGGAGGGGAGCAGTGGTTAATAGTTTTTCTAGTCATCTTTTGATATAATTTTCTGACTTCATTGAATTAGCAGTCTCTCATCTCTCCTTATTCAGTTATTCCCTTCTTTTATCATTGCATTGGATCTAAATGCAGAACAGCATTCATTTTTGCTCATATTTTATCCCAAACCATTTACACAAGGTAGTTATGTGTACTAGACCAGGAATGAAGCATTAGGATTAACACAGAGGGTTTACCTCACAGCTTAGCCCAGTAGGCTACTTGTGGAATATACTAGATGCTCTGGTTCTTAGTAGTGCCTTTGCCACTCCCACTGTTGAAAAGCCCCAAATAGGCTGACTCCTCTCACGTCTGCCTTCCTTACCTCCCACGTCTCCATGCTTAATAAAGCCAATATACCTAACAGTTTAGCTCTGTTTCTCAACCAGGCCATTGGAGCTCTTTTCACAGCTAGGGAGGATTTCAGTGTATATGCCTAAACAAAGATAATTCTTTCTCTAAAAGGAATTCTGCCTCTCCCTTACAAATATTTTTTTCCTTTGGGGCAAAGTAGGATGGCAAGTTAGGGAGAAGTGAGTAGGGAAACTTGGAGGCAGCTTGGGAAGAGGATGCTGGGACAGGGAACTAGCATCCCTGAGTTTCCCACCAGCTGCAGGACCCAGTGCCAAGGGTTTTACAAGTATTATCCCAGCTAATCATCACGACAAGCCTACGAAGTAGATAATATCATCATCCCTATTATAAAGACAAGGAGACAGGTTTGGGGAGGTTCAATAACTTGTTCAACAGCATATAGCTAAGTGGCAGATCTGGGATTTGGATACAGGCAATCTTTGTAAATCACTATGAAACACTGCTGCCTTATCCATTATGCCGGCACCCCACGTACATGATTGCATTCTATTCCAGTGAGTTATGTGCAATTTTCATCATTTTTCCCAAAGAGAAAACTTTCCCAAAGTCACAGAGTTAGGATGTAGTGGCGCCAGCAATCAAGCCCAGCTCACGTCACTAATCTCCTAAGTCTGTGTGGCATGTTGCCTTGATGGGCTTTCCATTTAAAATATTGATATACCTATACTTTTCCTTGGGTTTAACAAGCAGAATTTATAATGATCCCATTAAAAATTTGCCAGGTTTTATAGTAAACATCACAGAGTTGATGCCTAAGGACATTTATTTTCAAAGTTTACAGTGTGAGCAATAGAAAGAATAGGAGAAAGTGCATCAAAGAAGATTAAAGAAAACACTTTCAGATAGTAAAAATACCATTGGGCAAGAAATACACATACTTAGGATTGTGAGGTATGGGTATTGTTCTAATTTTGGAATTCCAAACCCATGGATTCTGGTAAGAAACATTTTACCGGGTACTTCAACTTGTCAAAAATAAACGGACTGGCAAGTATGAAAACATGCATTGTCATTTATGTTAAACATTGCAGTGAAAATACTGAATTTTCATTGTCTTTTAAAATTACTGTGCCCACAGAAACATTTTACACATAAAAATTATGGAAATGGTAATAAGGATGTTGAGTCTGTTTTTAAAAATGAGCTTAATAGAGAAATTAAGAATTTAAAATCAATAAAATGAAACATCAGTCAATATCCATCCCACTGGATGCTTGAATTCCTTTTTTGATGTACCTGGCAGGTGTTTGTGCCGCCTTTTCTTGGTTACCTCTAGTGATAGAGAACTCTGTTTTTCCGAAGGCAGGGAGGGACTTTCGTAGGAAAACAGGCTGTGCTAAGTGTTACATAATTGAGTGTAATGATGAAATATGTTTTCTGGTATAATCTGTTGATTTTTTGTTTTTGCTTAATGCAGCAGGAGAGATTAAATTCCTCCTGTAGAGTTGGTTCAAATTGTTTTCAACAAACTTATGGTTACTGAACGGGAAAGGGGGGTGGGGGAGAGGGATAAATTAGGAGGTTGGGATTAACATATACACCCCACTATATATAAAATAGATAACCAACAAGGACCTACTGTATAGCACAGGGAACTATACTCAATATTTTGTAATAACCTATAAGGGAAAAGAATCTGAAAAAAATAGATATATATGTATGTATAACTGAATCACTGTGCTGTACACCTGAAACCAATACAACATTGTAAATCAACTATATTTCAATTGAAAAAAAAGATACATTGTACAACACAGAGAATATAGCCAGTATTTTGTAGTAACTGTAAATAGAAAATAACCTTTAAAAATTGTATAAAAGTAAAAGAATTAAAAATTTTTTTCAAAAGAACTAATAAAAATAAATAAATACATAAATATATAAAATCAAGCCACACACCCCCCCCCAAAAAAACCCCACAAACAAATCCTTTTCAAAAGGGAAGGAATATGAACTAAGGGGAACAATGTTAGCCTTGGAGTCAGGAGGCCAATCCCAACTTCACACAGTGGTGGGTCTGAGAGCCAGTCCTGTGATTCCTGAGCATCCCTCCTCTTGGCTGTTTTCTTGGTGCATCTCTTGGGGTTGTTTTAAGAGTTAGATGAAAATGAATGTGAAATATGTTTTTTTAATAGATCTTTATTGGAGTATAATTGCTTCACAATACTGTGTTAGTTTCTTTTGCACACCAAAGTGAATCAGCCATATGCATACACATGTCCCCATATCCCCTCCCTCTTGAGCCTCCCTCCCACCCTCCCTATCCCACCCCTCTAGGTCATCGCAGAGCACCGAGCTGACCTCCCTGTGCTATGCTGCTGCTTCCCACTAGCTAACTGTGAAATATGTTTTAATAAGACCACTTTATAGTTCTGTGCTTTATGAGTCATTAAATTGGGAGAGACAATGCTCTAAATGTAGTCAGATGAGTGTAGAGTTCAGTGATGCAGGAGCTTTGCTTACTTATACAGGGGTTGTCAGGCCCTGGAGCACTTGCAGGCAAGAGTTTGTCTGTGTGGGGGTGTGGGGTGGGTCCTGGTTGTCAAAGTTCTGATGCCAGGAGAGGGAGCATGTGTTCCAGTCTACCTGCAGACGGGTTGGATCTTTCTTTTGGGTAGGAGATGCTCCCAGCTTCCCTTCCCTGAAGCTCTCTGTCCCAGATTCATTCCATCAGCCCCTGGGGACCCCCTACAACATATTGACTGGTTCCCTTGCGGGCTGAGGTCCTGATCTGATTTCAGCAGGTTGATCATGGCTACAGGACCCCACCCAGCTCTGTTCACTTTTCCTAGGGTGAGACTTTACTCCTCATCTGATGGTGAAGGGCCTGCCCTTATGGGGCAGATTTCTGGGACTCACCCATTACCCATCTGCTTTCTATCATTGCTGGCTTAGTTGTCTCAACCGTATCTTCTATGTTTCGGATTGGATTCACCTAATACCAAACCATTTCCCAAACATGCCTCTGTTTTCTAAACTTCTGAGACAGTATGTCTTAGACCTGTGGTTTTCAAAATATGGTCTCTGCAGGCTCTTCAATAAGTGGTGCTGGGAAAACTGGACAGCTACATGTGAAGGAATGAAATTAGAACACTCCCTAACACTGTACACAAAAATAAACTCAAAATGGATAAAAGACCTAAATGTAAAACTGGATACTATAAAACTCTTAGAGGAAAACAAGAAGAACACTCTTTGACATAAATCACAGCAAGATGTTTTTGACCCACCTCCTAGAGTAATGGAAATAAAAACAAAAATAAACAAATGTGACCTAATGAAACTTAAAAGCTTTTGCATAGCAAAGGAAACCATAAACAAGACAAAAAGACAGCCCTCAGAATAGGAGAAAATATTTGCTAACTAAGCAAGGGATTAATCTCCAAAATATACAAACAGCTCATGCAGCTCAATATCAAAAAAATAAACAACCCAATCCAAAAATGGGCAGAAGACCTAAATAGACATTTCTCCAAAGAAGACATACAGATTGCCAACAAATGCATGGAAAGATGCTCAGCATCACTAATTATTAGAGAAATGCAAATCAAAACTACAATGAGGTATCACCTCACACCAGTTAGAATGAGCATCATCAGAAAATCTACAAACAACAAATGCTGGAGAGGGTGTGGAGAAAAGGGAACCCTCTTGCACTGTCGGTGGGAATGTAAATTGATACAACCACTATGGAGAACAGTATGGAGCTTCCTCAAAAAACTAAAAATAGAATTACCATATGACCCAGCAACCCCACTACTGGGCATGCAGCCTGAGAAAACCATAATTCAAAAAGAGTCATGTACCACAATGTTCATTGAAGCTCTATTTACAATAGCCAGGTCATGGAAGCAACCTAAATGCCCATAGACAGACGAATGGATAAAGAAGAAGTGGTATATATATACAATGGAATATTACTCAGCCATAAAAAGGAACAAAATTGGGTCATTTGTAGAGATGTGGATGGACCTAGAGACTGTCATACAGAGCGAAGTAAGTCAGAAAGAGAAAAACAAATATCGTATATTAACGCATATATGTGGAATCTAGAAAAATGGTACAGATGAACTGGTTTGCAAGGCAGAAATAAAGACACAGATGTAGAGAACAAATGTAGGGACACCAAGGGGGGAAAGAGGGGTGGTGGGATGAATTGGGAGATTGGGATTGACATATATACACAAATATGTATAAAATAGGTAACTAATGAGAACCTGCTGTATAGCACAGGGAACTCCACTTCGCTGTACAGTAGAAACTAACACAACATTGTAAAACAACTGTACCCCAATTAAAAACAAACAAAAAACAAACAAAAAAACAAAGTAAAAAAAATGAAAACAAAATATGGTCTCTGGACCAGCAGTATTCGTGTCTCCTGGGAATTTGTTAGAGAGGCAAGTTTTGGGGCCCAACTTCAGACCTACTGTATCAGAAGCTCTTAGGATAAGGTCTCGCAATCTCCCTCCAGGGGATTCTGGTGCACTATACTGTTTACGCACCCCGTCCTGGACTGTCTGGTTGCCCTCCGTGAAGGCAGATTAGGCCACTTCATCTCCCCCTCCTCCCTGTACTAGTCCGAGAGTAGAATTTCTGCCTGGGGTCAGGTTTCACTCTATCTCTACCATCCTGTTGCTCAAATCCATCAAAAGGATCATGATTATTTCTACATATAAATAGTCCAGGTTAAGTAAGATTACCATGGGAGCATAACGAGCCACATATTCTGGTGCTGTGATTTACAGACATCCATCCTGACCTGAACTAACTGGGTACTAATTCTGCAATGGCAGACAACATGCAATTCTTTAAAAAACAAAAGAAATGCCACAGGAGGGAGTGGTGGGGATGGTGGAGGAGCTCAAGGGTTTGAAGTCCGCTAGGATATTACCCTATATCACACTCAGGATAACTTCCCTGTACTTCCTTTTTCTCTCCTCTTATTTTTTCCTTCTGTTCTAGTTCTGATTTTCTTTCTTACAGGAACAGATGAGTAGTTTGACAATGCTACTGGCTAATGAAAAGAAGAGAGCATTACCTTATTTATAGACTTTGGGCATTACTACCTAGCGGCTTAAATGTGAAAGCTGAGGTATGTCTTCATGATTGCTACTTAATTTTCTCAGGAATAACTAAGTAGGAGCTACAACATCTTTGTTTAGCAGCTATGGTTTTCATTAAATTTAATTAAGTCTCCCAGAAGCTTTAAATTTAGGGTAACTTCAAAATTCTGGTGGCTTCTGCTAAGTATAATTATATTCGCTTTACAGCTGCCATGGTTTGGGAAAGCTGGCCTGTCAGACTTAAAAATCTTTAACAAGTTCACCAGTACTTTGGTTTCAGAGAGTCCATTTCCAAGCTCAGCCCTCCCTTCCCTCTCTCCTTTCCTCCCTCCCTCACTCCCTCTTTCTTTCTTCCCCTTTTGCAGAAGGCTGTGGCTAATGTGAACTTAGCAAAAGCTGCCCAGTTATGCTTACAACCTCACTAATGAGTTGAGGTCAACATTTCTGAGGTTACTTTTGCCAGAAGGATTCTAAGACAGTCTTGGTTGACCACTGGGGTAAGTTGGGGTCCCTGAGTTCACTAGATTCTGTGTCCAAAGAACCAAGTGGACACAAGGCCTGGAGAGGATGAGAACAAGGGTCTGAGGCTGCCTTAATGGCAAACACTCACTGCCAGATTGGAAGGAGACTTAAGTGCCTGGAGCTCCCCCTCACCTTCTGTTTAATCCTTTTTCCTTTGAAATAAGTACATCCTTTTTAAATCTAGATTTAGAAGGGACTGTGCAAATTTGCTCTGAAGGTAGTGCAGTAACATTGCAGAAAGCCTTTTGATGTAACCATCAGTGTTTTCCAAATGACAAACTGTGTCATGAGAAGGAATTTGCTCCAGGTCGGTTTTCTGAACCCTCACCTGTGCAGTCCTGCAAACTGAGGTGGGCATAGGGAGGAGGAGGAGGAGGAAGAGGAGTTATTAAACAGCTACAGTGTGCAAAACTGGTCCTCCAGGCTCCAAGATTTTCATACCTCTTCCTCAGAGGTCCCAGAACAATTGCATTTTTGTACTTGTGCTGTAGTTGCATATCAGCATTTTTCTCGCCTAGCTAAGAGTATAATGTATTATTGCAAAGGTAATGAGAGAAGGTTGTCAGGAGTTTGATGAAGTTCAAAATTTTTTTTGTACTCTTGATATGATATCTACATTGCTACACTTCCCTGGGTCTGAACACAGATTATCCAGGTCAATTCTATTTCTTTCGAAGTAAACAATTTTCAAGTTGCAAGCAGATGCCTGTACCACTTGTGTACATTCTATTTGATTCCAGCTGTAATCCTGGGCACATTTAATGACATGCATAATTGTTATGATGATCTGTTGTCACTGGGGATAAATATCAAGCAGTTGAATAATTTGCCTTAATTAGTACTGTTCTAATACAGCTAAACAAACCAAATGTTTTTAAGTTTTGTTTCCCTTTGATAGTTGTTCAGTATCTATAATCATATTACTATAATCATTTTTTCTATATTATTAGTTTTCCTGCTATCCATACAAAATAGAAATATTTCTCTCCAGTTCAGGATTGAATATGGACTGGATGTTAGATGATATCAAGGAATTTTATTAAGGGTAGCAGTGGTGTTGTGCTTATGTAAGAAAATGTTCTTACGTTATAGAAATGCACACTGAATCATGTAGGACTGAAGTGATATGCTAGTTGATTATACTATTCTTTTGTACATATTTGAACATTTTCATGATAAAAAACTCATGGATTGGAAGAATTAATATTGTTAAAATGACCATACCATCCAAGGTAATCTACAGATTTGATGAAATCCCTATTAAAACACCACTGGCATTTTTCACATGACTGGAATAAATAATTCTAAATTTTGTATAGAAACACAAAAGACCCTGAATAGCCAAAACAATCTTAAGAAAAAAAGAACAAAACAAGAGGTATCATCATACTCCCTGAGTTCAAGCTAAACTACAAAGCTTTAGTCATCAAAACAGTATTGCGCTGGCACAAACACAGGGACATAGATGAATGGAACAGAATAGAGAGCCCAGAAATGAACTCACACTTACATGGGCAATTAATCTATGACAAAGGAGGCAAGAAGATAGAATGGGAAAAAAGACAGCCTCTTCAATAAATGGTGTTGGGAAAACTGGACTACTTTCTCACACCTTATACAAAAATAAACTCAAAATGGATTAAAAACTTAAATATAAGACCTGAAACCATAAAACTCCTAGAAGAAAACATAGGTAGTATGTTCTTTGACATTGGTCTTAGCACTATTTCTTTGGATATGTCTCCTCAGGCCAGGGAAACAAAAGCAGAAATAAACAAATGGGACTACATCAAACTAAAAAGCTTTTGTACAGTGAAGGAAACTATCAACAAAATGAAAAGACTGCCTATTGAATGGGAGAAGATATTTGCAAATGATATATCCAATAAGGGGTTAATATCCAAAATATACAAAGAATTCATACAATTCAATATCAAAAAAACAAACCACCCAATGAAAAAAGGGGCAGAGGACCTGAATAGAAATTTTTCCAAAGAAGACAAATAGATGGCCAACAGACACATGAAAAGATGCTCAACATCACTAATCACCAAGGAAATGTAAATCAAAGCCACAGTGAGATACCACCACCTCACACCTGCCAGAATGGCTATCAAAAAAACAACAAATAAAAACTGTTGGCGAGGATGTGGAGAAGAGTGAATCCTTGTGCACTGTTGGTGGGGATGGAAATTGGTGCAGCCACTATGGAAAAGAGTATGGAGTTTCCTCAGAAAAATAAAAAGAAAAATAATGTATGATCCAGCAATTCTACTTCTGGGTAGTTATTCAGAGAAAATGAAAAATTAGTTCAAAAAGATGTATGTACTTCACTGTTCATTGTAGCATTATATACAATAGCCAGGTTATGGAAGCAACCTAAGTGCCCATGAATAGATGAATGGATAAAGAATATGTGGTGTTTATACACACACACACACACACACAATGGAATATTACTCAGCCATAAAAAAGAATGAAATCTTGCTATTTGTGACAACATGGATGGACCTAGAGGGTATTATGCTAAGTGAAAAAAGTCAGACAGAGAAAGACAAATACTGTATGATTTCCCTTTATGTGAAACCTAAAAAACAAGACAAATGAACCAACATAGCAAACCAGGAACAGAATCATAGATACAGAGAACAAATGGGTGGTTGCCAGAGGGGAGGGAAGAAGGGGGATGAGAGAAATAGGTGAAGGAGATTAAGAAGTATGAACTTCCAGTTACAAAATAAATGAGTCACAAGTATGAAATGTTCAGTGTGGGGAATATAGTCAATAATAATGTAATATCTTTGTATGGTGACAGATGGCAACTAGACTTATTGTGGTGATCATTTTGAATGTATAGAAATATTGAATCACTATGTTGTGTAATGGGAACTAACATAGTGCTGTAGGTCAATAATACTTCAAAACCGAACAAACTCATAGAATAAGAGATCAGATTTGTGGTTACCAGAGGCAGGGGTGAGGAGAGGGGGCATCTGAAGGTGGTAACAAGGTACAAACTTCCAGTTATAAAATAAATAAGTACTAGGGATGTAATGCTCGACATGATACATGTGATTAACACTGCTGTATGTTATATATGAAAGTTGTTAAAGTAAACCCTAAGAGTTCTCATCACAAGGAAAAACTTTTTTCTTTTATTTTGTATCTATATGAGGTGATGGTTGTCACTAAACTTATTGTGGTAATAATTTCATGATGTAGAAGAGGCAGATCTTTACGCTGTACACCTTAAATGTAGTTAGTGCTGTATGTCAATTATATCTCAATAACATTGGAAGGAAAAAAAAATTAGCCCCCTCATACACGTGCACGCCATAATGCAAAGCTACCGCATTTGATCCTCACACACAGAGTGATCCCGACCCCTTCTGCCCAGTTTGAAAAGATGAGCAAGGAAGCCTAGAAAATGCTAGGGTTACTCTGCAGTCCTTGCGACAACCAGAAACCCCCCCATGTGTCCAAATGAGCCTAGGAGGCTGGCATCTGAGTACTTGGTGCAGGGCTGGGTGGGGTCAAAGGGTGGGAAAGGAAAGGAAACCCTCTGCATTCAGGCTGAGACAGCACAAGATATTCGTGCTGGGGGGAGAAGGGCTCCAGTCCCTGAGGCTGTGTTTCTGGGGCACTTCTGTCCTGTGGCTCTTGCCTCCTACCCATCACATTCCCCTCCATTTCCAGAAAGTGGTTCTTAGGTGCTCCCTACAAACTCCATCTACTTGCTGATGGCTAAAATCCCCGTAAGGGGAGAAAGCATTTCAATCTCTAATCCATGATAAGATATATAAAAGTAAACACCTGGTTGAGATGAAGCATTGGCATTCATTTACCCTGAGGTCTCATCAGTCAACAAGTGTAAAGTGTGGAAATGAGAGCTTTTCCTAACGAGAGGGGAAGAAGGTGGTGAGGATGGTGCCTGGAAAGCGGAATAGGCCGCTCCTGACTCATTCTGGTCTGTGTGTGGACTGACAGAGGCCCTCCTTGCTTCTGTGGCCTCTGGCGCCTGACGTAGGGAAGACCCTGAGGGAAAGCCCTGAGGTGTGCTTTTGAAGCAAGAAGCCTTCCTGTTCTATTTGGCCAATGGAAATCAATTTCATTGCTCTACAGTATGAGGTTTTCCTTTTTCCAAATGTGACAGGGGAAGAGGCCTTAGAGGTTCAGAGACGGCAAGTGTAAATTAGGGAGCTAGAACCAGACAATGGCAAGCATGGCTGACACGTGTCCTCCATCTACTTAGGTGCTAGGATGGCGACATCATTTTGGATATTTTAACCACTGAGTTTTCCTCTCTGACTCTGTTACGTGGAGACTGGGCTGCACAAGTGAAACAGGTGATCTCTGATACCTAATACAGTGTGTTTTTACCTTGTATTAACAAGGTGCTTTTAAATCCTTGCTCTTTACCATAAATTAATTGTAGTTGTTAATATGCTTTGGCATTGTCTTAAATCATTGTGTTAGCTGTGAGAAGATCATTCAGAAAGGGTTTTTTTTTTGTTTTTTTTTGTTTTGATAAAGATTACCCATGATTGCTCCCTGAACTATCTCACATACAGTTTTAGACATAAGGTAATCAGTACATGATTTTGCTCCATGACCAAAAAAACAGTGCTTTGTGCAAACCTGCTTTGTGCCAGGGACTCTAATAGAGCCTAAGCTATGTTTTAAGTGTCTTGTAAATGGCTTGGAGTGCAGAGGAATAAATTAAGATGACTCTAAGGGGATGTGAGTCCAGCCACATTCTCACCTTTCCTGCTCTTATGCTTTCTCTATTGCAGTCGTTAGTCTACTGAGGACGTGTTTTTACCTCTCAGAATTGTTCACGAGCTATTAAAGTGTTTGCAATAAGAGAGGCTAATACCAGATTGCCCCCTCCCTCTGAGTATGGAGAGGTTTTAAAATGAAGAGGGACTTACTGACTTGCTAGTAAATGTTGAACTCTTAAAAGTGCTTTAGAGAAATCATGACCTGGTGAGCAGTTGGCATCTGCCTTCGGAAAAGGAGTTAAGTTTTTCCTTCATTGGGCTTTTATCCGAATCAGAAGATCAGTAACAGTAATGTGATACTGAGACAAGGGCAACAGTGGTCTAGTAATGAAGCAGAGGGAATGTGGAAAATTCTGAAAATCTTGGCAAGGGAAAAGGATCCAGGATCCAGAAATCCAGAAGGCCACAGAATCAGTAGCAGTGACTTTAGCAAGTGATTATGGAATCCAGGATCTCTAGAGTAGGTGAGGGCTGCAAATGAATTCTTGAGGGTTTTAGCTGTTTTTCTAATCTTTTTAACCTTAAAGTTGGTGTGTGTTGAGAAAAGTCAGTATCTTTCCAGATTGGAGGTTAATGCACAGGGATTTATGCAGCGGTTTTCAGGTCGTGGTCATGGCATCAGCGGCATCAGCATCATCCAGGAAATTGCTAGAAATGCAAATTCTTGGGCCCAGATCAGACCTACTGAATCAGCAGTTTGCTTTAACAAGTTTCCAGGTGATTCTGATGCCTGCTTAAGTAGGAGAGCCACCTGTCTACATCCTTTCAGTGGATCCCACCCATAGGTATGTGGGATTTCCAGAACTCTTTGTGAATCGGTGAGATTGGAGCTTGGTTTGTAAGCTCTCGTGTAGTGAATGAGTAAATAGGAGGTTGAGTTTTGGCAGCTAAAGTTGGCCACAGATTTAAGAACAAAATTTCTTTTTCTAAAAATCCTGAGATATTTTGCCTCTTCAGTACAAAATATTCCTGAAACTAAGAAGGAAAGTACTGACTTAAAATGGAAAAGGAAAAAAGGGTGATTCTGGGAAACACCAGGACACACACCTGACTGGTTATTAGTTGACAATATGAAAATCACTGTGCCCCAAAGAAAACTTATTTGATGATATTAAATGAAATTTTATCCAAATGAAAGCATATGAAAAGGAAATATGGATGGATAATTACCATGAAATTGTTGAATTTCAGTAAAGGCAATTTTTCATTTGTAGAAATGACATTTTTAACTCTGTACCAGCTCAGAGAAACCATCAGCAGGAAGAGTCATGGGAGTTTTAGTCATTTTTAGCCTTGGATCAGTTATATAACATGTTTGTGATGCGAATCAAATGGTATAAAGATTAAATATGAAGGCCCTCTTGCAAATTGTTTTATGTGTAACGTGTTCTTCACGTTAAGGTCAATTCATTCGGTAATATAAGGAATTCCAATGAGAATATGGAATTTTATGAATATTTTCTTTCATCAATGTAACAAGAATTTAAGTGACTACCATGTGGACAGCATAGTAATAGTGTTCTCACCCTTCCTCCAGACAATGTTAGGAAGAGTCAGCCACATTCAGGGGGTGGTGGTGATGGGATGAACTGGGAGATTGAGATTGATATATATACACTAATATGTATAAAATAGATAACTAATAAGAAAAAGCTGTATAAAAAAATAAATAAAATAAAATTCAAAAATTCAAAAAAAAAGAAAGAAAGAAAGAAAAAAAAAAGAGCCACATTCATATGAAGGGTGAATAAGATTTTTTGACCACAGAGATACACCGCTATGGAAAAGATACAAAATTAAAAGTAACCGAACTTTACCTCAAGCCAAACCAAGGCTTTTGAAAATGAGAACCCTTATATGCATAAAGGAGAAACCATATACAAAACTAAAAATATCACCTTAGGAATGCCTTACCTTTGAGTTACGGGGCTCTTAATTTTCTAAAATTACCCCTTCCCTTGTGTGGATATTATATGCTGAGCTAACGATTCCTTATTGAGCATCCTTTTTGGCTGAATAGCTTCCCTATCAAACTATCCCAGAATGGTCAAGACTGAAATTGATTTTTAGAAGATTGGGTGTATCAGACACTGACTAAAAAAGGATTGCCCAGTTCCTCATATGTCCACTCTATGACTTATTCTTCCCATTATATGTTTTAGAAATCAATTGTGAATCAGGTTTCCGTGAGTCATTTTTGTAAACAATAGTCTTTTGAATCTTCTTAATAAAATATGTGCTTTCTGCCACTAGATGTCTAGAAAAAAATGGAGTAATATATCTTCCTCGCAGCTCTAGTGAGGATTCTTTTATGTTAATATTCTTTTAAACAAATGAAGCTTCAGGATAAAAGTTCATTCAGCAATGTCTATGGGAAATAAATGATAAGCCACAGGCCATATTCAGAAATGCAATCAGAAAAGAAGGCTAGCTTTTAACTTAGGGCTGGTTTTTAACTTTGTGGGACATAAAGTCATCCTAGAAGGCTGGCGATAGGTAACTACATACATACATAATATTTATATATCTAACATACATATCTAACTAGGCAAAAGTACTTCTTCCCATGGCAGGCCAAAGTCAGTATGGGAAGAAAACCTTCATTGTATTTAAACAGTGAGAATATGTGAGATTAAGACTTTGGAAGGCAGAATGTGGGAATAAACGTTAAAATGAGAGGGCTTCCCTGGTGGTGCAGTGGTTGAGAGTCTGCCTGCCAATGCAGGGGACACGGGTTCGAGCCCTGGTCTGGGAAGATCCCACATGCCGTGGAGCAACTGGGCCCGTGAGCCACAATTACTGAGCCTGCGTGTCTGGAGCCTGTGCTCCGCAACAGGAGAGGCCGCGGTAGTGAGAGGCCCGCGCACCGCGATGAAGAGTGGCCCCCGCTTGCCACAACTAGAGAAAGCCCTCACACAGAAACAAAGGCCCAACACAGCCATAAATAAAAAAATAAAAAATAAAAATTAAAAAAAACGTTAAAATGAGAGGAAGAGGATCTATTATTTCAACTATAAGCCGAGTGTTTGTATACATTATATCATATAGTCCTCAAAAGAAGCTTCAAGGATAATATCTCCATTTTACAGATGAAGTACCAACAGATCAGGAATATCCTCAAGATCATGGACTAAAAATAGGGGTTTATTGTAGAAATCTTATCAAAGACCCAAATCTTCGGTGCTGGGATGGTAAAGTCCAGGCAATGCCAGAGCTCTGATGGGGTAAACAGTTGATAAAAACATACGTAAACTGACTGGCACTATTCCTCATTTACTGCCTCCTCTCAATGCTGCTATTCCCTGAGTTTACTCATAAAATCTTGGCCAAAGAAATTGTTCAAAGGAGGTGGATAAAAGTCCAGTATCCAGAATATATAAATAACTCTTACAAATCAACAATAAAGAGACAAATAATCCAAATAAAAACGGGCAAAGAATTTGAATAGACCGTTATCCAAAGAAGATATACAAATGCCAATAAGCATGTGAAAAGATGCTCAACATCATTTGTCATTAGGGAAATTCAAATCAAAACCATAATGAGGGCTTCCCTGGTGGTGCAGTGGTTGAGAATCTGCCTGCCAATGCAGGGGACACGGGTTCGAGCCCTGGTCTGGGAAGATCCCACATGCCGCGGAGCAGCTGGGCCCGTGAGCCACAATTACTGAGCCTGCGCGTCTGGAGCCTGTGCTCCGCAGCAAGAGAGGCCGCGATAGTGAGAGGCCCGCGCACCGCGATGAAGAGTGGCCCCCGCTTGCCACAACTAGAGAAAGCCCTCGCACAGAAACGAAGACCCAACACAGCCATAAATAAATAAATAAATAAAGTCAGCTACTTAGAATCTTTTTAAAAAAAAAAAAAAAAAAAAAAAAAAAAAAAAAAAACCATAATGAGATACCCCTTCATAGCCACTAGGATGTGGAGAAATTGAAACCCTTATTCATTTTGCTGATGGGGATGTAAAATGGTGTTGCCACTGTGGAAAAGTTAGGCAGTTCCTCAGATAGTTAAACATAGATTTATCACATGACCCAACCATTTGACTCCTAGTTATATACTCGGAAGAACTGAGAACATATGTCCACACAAAAACTTGTACATGAATGTTCGTTGCAGTATAATTCATAATAGCCCAAAAGTAGAAACTCAAATGTCCATCAACTAATAAATGGATGAACAAAATATGCTATATGCCTGCAATGGAATAATATTCCACCATAAAAAGGAAGAGGCACTGATATCTGCTACAACGTGGGTAAACCTTTAAAACGTTATGCTGAGTGAAAGAAGTCAGCCATAAAAGGCTACATATTGCATGATTCCATTTATGTGATTGATCCAGGATAGGAAATTTATGGAGACATAAAACAGATCAGTGAGCAAGAGAAGGAAATGGAAAATGATGACTAATGTGTATGGGTGCTCTCTTGGGGTAACAAAAATGTTCTGAAATTAAATAGTGATAATAGTTGCACATTCTTGTGAATATACTAAAAGACCAGTGAATTGTACACTTTAAAAAGGATGAGTTTGATGGTATATGAATTATATACTAATAAAAAAACCCTTTATAGCTCAATAAAGCAATAGAAAAATTAACAAAATCAAAGGCTGTTTCTTTGACTAGATAAATGAGATTGACAAACTCTAACAAAAATGTCGAGGAAAAAGAAGGTCGATAAAATTAAATATGATACAGAAAGAGAATGGTCAAATAAATACAGATACAACAGGAATATTAAAACAAATAATAAAAGATTAGAGAAACATCTCACAGTAGTATGAGCTTGATATATCAGGAATGATGACGTATCCTGCCCGTGTTCTCAAATGGCTGTGGGCTTAAGGTTTTATCTTTCCTGGGAGGGCCATGTTGGGGGTGTGAGGGTAGGGTTGGGGGGCAACAGCAATCTTTGAAGGGGCCTCAAAGGGAGAAGGAGTCCCTTTAGCCCAAATCTGCAGCAATGGGCAACCAGCGAACTGGGAAATTCCTAGCATTTCTGCCAGTGACTTGGAAGTTTTGGCTAGCCTGGGTCCTAGCATTGTTACCGTCTATAATGAAGCCCGAGTGGACAGTTACCAGTAGATGGCATCACAGTGCAGCTAGCCAGGATGAATTTGAACTGTGCAACTCTGCAACTCTCGGTCCGTGGTTATAGAAGCTCGTCCTGGACATTTCATTTAGTCTCACAATTAAACATCTCTTCATTTACATGGCTAATTTCTAATGTTTGTATTCTACTTATCCAATTATGGCTTTTTCTCTACTGTGAATGACTGTATGTGAGAGAACTCAAAATGTAGATGAAGTGGATACATTCCTTGAAAAATATAAAATGTCACAACTAGCACAAATATAGAAAACGTAAATAGAATCGTACATATGAAATCAATTGAAATGGCATTTAACAACTTCCCCTCCCTGGAACCCCAAGCTTAGATTGTTTTACAGGTAAATTCTAAGAAACAGTTGTTTTCTAACCTACACTGGATATTCCAGACAATGGAAGAGAAGAAAAACTGCCTGACTCATCTTATGGACCCAGAGTAAGAACTAAGCCTCACAGTGTGTCTGTGAGCGCACCCTCTGCCAGGAGGGGCGGCTGCCTCAGCACCGGGCAGACATTGGAGCCTGGCCTTTGCCCACTGAGTCCAAAGATGTGTCACCAAGGTGCCAGGTTCTTCCCGCTCCCTTCTTCCTCAACCTCCCCAGCAGACGAGCGCTCCGGGTACTCAGGATGAGAGACCTCGGCTGGTGTGTGGAGACTCCAAGTCACACCAGGACCTCCTGATTAGAGGAAACTGAGGCAGAGAGAAGGGACTGCACCACTCCCTCCTAGGGCAGCTGGGTGAGAAAGCCCTTCCTTGGTCTGCGTTGAGATCTGCTTCCCTGGGGCGCTCCCTGAGAACAAGACCTGCTTGAGCCGCCCAACTGGGAAGGTAAACAACTGGCTGGGAAGAAACAGGGTCTCCTGATCTATCTGTGGTGCTAAGGTTAAAGACTGAGGTCTAGGGAGGTACTGGCTACCACACACTGGGGACTTGAAGCAGATGAAGGACAGACCAAGATAGTGAAGGGTCTTGATTGGAGGAGCCAATGGCAGCTGGGTTAGCTGTTTAGCATACAGCTGCTGTGGCTGGATAGCACAGGATATGAACGGTGTTGGGAAAATCCCATATTAGCCAGAGGCTTCTCTGTTATACTGATATCATTTGTCTATCAATCCGCATGTAGGAATTTCTGCAAGACAGACTGTATCTAGGAGTTAATTTATCCAAGACTGCACATGCTCTATGGGGAAAAAATTAAAATGTAAAGAAAAGGCATAAAGGATGATCTGAATAAATGGAGAAACATTTCATGCTCTTGGATGAAATGACTAATATAATGAAGATGGCAATTTTCCCTAAATTATCTATAATTTCAATTCAATCCTGATAAAAATTCTATTTGGATTTTTTGATGAATTTGATAGCCTTTACTTGAACATTTATACAGAATAATGAAAGTCCACAAATAGTACACCAATATCTTTTTAAAAATTGTAAACACATGAGAGCTATGCTCCTAACAAATGTGCGGTACAGTATTGCTAACTATAAGCAGAATGTTGTACAGCCGATCTCCCGAACTTTTCCATAGTAAGCCAAGCTTGCAAAAGAAAAGTAAACGGAATAACATTCCCTGGCAGATATTAAGACATGCTACAAAGCCATAGTAATGAAAACAGTGTGATATTGGTACAAGGACAGACAAATCGATCAATGTAACAGAATAGAGAGCTCAATGTGATTTGTATATTGAGTGGAAATTAATATATCGTAAAGGTGGCACCACAAGTCAATGGGTAAAGGAAGGATTGTGTAGTACACTACTGGATGGACAGGCACATTATACAGAGAAGAATAAGATTGACCTTGTTATAACACTATATACAAAGGCAGATTCCAGATGAATGAAAGACCTAAATGTGAAAGTTTAAACTATACAGTTATTAGAAGAAAATGTACAATTTCTTTGTGATCTTAAGGTGGGGAAGGATTTATTAACTAAATCCTCAAATGTTAAATCTTTAAAAAAAAAGTTGATTTCGATTACACCTGGGCAATGTTATTGTTGATACAATGATTAGAATGTTAACAGACATTATAAATAAAGTGCTAATGCCAACAAGGGACTGATATCTGAAAACTATTGCAAATTAACAAGAAAGAGGTACAAACTCTAGTGGAAAGTGGTGAAGTATGGGAAAAGAAAATTTACAGAATACATACAAAATTTTACAAGAACATATGCAAATGAAAGAATATACATTGTTTATGAAGAGGCAGAGAAATGCTGGTGGGCCATGGGGATTTACAAATATACATGTGAAGAGACAAAGGAGTTAACGAATAAATAAGAGAAGAGTCTGTGTGGACCAATAAACTGAGTCCCACCAACTGAGGCCTGTAATCTCAGTCTTCCAAGGAGACCCAAAAAGAAAAGGAAAGCAAAAAAAATTGAAGATATCTGTCTTTTTTAAAGCTCCAAACCCACCCTTTCTTTCTAGTTTTATCCCATGAGGCTCTGTAAATATCTTCTCATTAAATAGGTAACTTCAGAGGCTTTTTTTTTTTTAACGTCTTTATTGGAGTTTAATTGCTTTACAATGTTGTGTTAGTTTCTGCTGAATAACAAAGTGAAACAGTTACATGTATCAGAGGCTGTCTTGATGATTATCTGAAGTGATGTATGTAGGGCAGCTGGCACAGAGTATATACTCAAATGCTAGTTTCCTCTTCCTCGCTTTAATGCTTTCTTTTTCATCCCCCTTCCCCCTACCAGTTCTTTATTTGAACCTTCAAAAGTTTTTCACTGTTGGGTTCATTTCTGTTTTTCTCTATCGCTTTTGAAGCGTGGTCACGTATTCTCTCCTACAGGTGTGTCTCCTGATTAACCCTCTTCTGGAGATCTCACGTCTATGGATGCAGCCTGGGAGAGCACGAGGGGTTTCTGAAGCCATGTCACCCTGATGACTCAGGTGGAGTTCTTGCCCCCCAGCCCTCCATCCCTACCCCAGAAATCTATCATGTAACTCCTGCTGCTAACGAACGCCCTTTCTCCCCATCCTCGTGCTATACTTTCTTAGCCCCAAGGAAAAAAGGTTGTGGATACCTGTTGGATTTCATTTTGTTCAGTTTGCCCTCAGCCTGTCAATTGTGCTATCAAACAAGCTCTCCACGTTTGTATCATTCCAGAATTTGATATACGTATTGGGTAGATTTCCATGGTGCTTCTGGGCAGAACAAGGACAAATTGAGGGATGGTACAAAACGCAGGTTTAACTTCAACGTAGGGAAAACTTTGAAAAATCAGAATGGTCTCAACATGGAATGGGTTTCCATGGAGGGTAGTGAATTCCTTGTCAGTGGAGATGTTCCGCGTGTGGCTGCTTGATCAAGGGGGGGGGGGGGGTGGAGTCCCGTGGATCTCGACCCTCCTGTCACATTAGAATCATCTGGGGAGTTGTTTAAAGCTCCCTGTGCTTGCCCCTTTCCCTCGTTTAGTCTTCTTTAATTGGTTCCACATGGGAGCAGACATCAGATTTAAAGCTTAAAACTCCACAGGTGATTCCAATGTGCCCCCAGAACTGAGAGCGTCTACTGTAGAAAAAAAATTAAAGTTCAGAAAGTTGGGTCTGACAACCTAAAACTCTTCCTTTCATCTTGGAAATGATATTATTTTAACTTCCTATTTGGTATCGAGTCGGTGCTTAGGTGCTTTTGGACGCTGACCTCCTTTTCCTCCCCATGTTTTCTTTCAACTAAGCTCTCCCCCGTGTCCACCCAGAACATCTTTGTGGAAGACAGTTGGTTGCCTCTCCTGTGGCCCCTCTTCCTCTTGGGTGCTGGTGTGTTTTGCTCCCTTTGAGATCAGTTGCCTTAAAGTGCTCTGTTGCCCTCACACACTGGAAATCACAGCACTTTCTCCAGAGGGACAGTTTTCTGTAGAACTGGCCATTTTAAATAGTAGCACAAGATTGAAGAAAACACATTTAAATGTGGAAAGGCCATTGACAGTAGCCGTAAGTGTAAATTTTCTGTTTTTGGGCCCATATGTTGAACTGGTTTAAAAAGCCCCAGATTCTTGTTTACTTAGTTGGAAAACACATTAAGGAATGATTACAGGGGCCTCCATTTAGGGGCGCTTGTTAATTATCTGCTTCCTGCAGAGAAAAGATGAGGTTGGGTGGAGGAAGGGCATAAAGGCAGAGAGAGAGAGAGAGAGAGAGGAATCAACTGCAGGACCCCAGCCTGTAATAGAGGTAATGACCTGAAGTCCCCTCATCACAGAGTCTACATCCTGTTTTTCTGTCGAGTGAACTTATCTTGAAATCTGAGATGCCCCTTCCCCTTTGTCCTTTTCAGACTGGCTGTCTGCTCTTTCCTTCTTTTTAGCTGCCTTGAGAGCACTGGACACAGTGCCATTCTATAGAGTTAATTCTTATGTCTCTTGCTTCCTTTCAAGAAAAAGATCAGGGCTTGACATTATGACAGGTCTCCTCAAAGACCTGTGAGAGGGTAAAGTTCTTTAAAATATAATCATTTGCTTCTAGGCGAATAGCAGCAATTCTTGTTCCCAAACTTTAACCTTCCAACCATTAAATGTTAAATGTAAATAAGATAAACCTTTATATTGCCTTAAATACCTTCCTTTAAAAAATTTCTTTCTCAGATAAATTTTCCCACCTAGTTTCATGGATTTCTTCCCTTAACCTGACAGTTGGCCATATTTACTCCTTCCTAAATTCTTTTTTTTAAATTGAAGTATAGTTGATTTACAATGTTGTGTTAGTTTCAGGTGTACAGCACAGTGATTCAGCTCTCTATTTTTTCAGATTCTTTTCCCTTATAGGTTATTACAAAATATTGAGTATAGCTCCCTGTGCTGTACAGTAGGTACTTGTTGGTTATCTATTTTTTAAAATTTTTGTTTATTTTTAAAAATTAATTAATTTATTTATTTTTGGCTGCATTGGGTCTTCGTTGCTGCGCCCAGGCTTTCTCTAGTTGCGGCGAGCGGGGGCTACTCTTCGTTGCAGTGCATGGGCTTCTCGTTGCAGTGGCTTCTCTTGCTGCGGAGCACGGGCTCTAGGCGCGCAGGCTTCAGTAGTTGAGGCATGCGGGGTCAGTAGTTGTGGCTCGCAGGCTCTAGAGCGCAGGCTCAGTAGTTGTGGCGCACGGGTTTTGTTGCTCCGCAGCATGTGGGCTCTTCCCGTACCAGGGCTCGAACCCGTGTCCCCTGCATTGGCAGGCGGATTCCTAACCACTGCGCCACCAGGGAAGCCCCTATCTATTTTATATATAGTCGTGTGTACATGTTAATCCCAGACTCCTAATTTATCGCCCCCATCCCCTTTGGTAACCATAAGTTTGCTTTCTATGTCTGTGGGTCTATTTCTATTTTATAAATAAGTTCATTTGTATCTTTTTTTTTTAGACGGCACATATAAGTGATATCATATGGTATTTGTGTTTCCCTCTCTGGCTTGCTTCACTTAGTATGATAATCTCTAGGTCCATCCATGTGGCTGCAAATGGCATTATTTCATTCTTCTTTATGGCTGAGTAATATTCCATTGTACATTGTATATATGTATCACATTTCTTTATCCATTCATCTGTCTATGGACATTTAGGTTGCTTCACTCTTTCCTAAATTCTTAAAATGGGGTGCATGGGAGTATAGTTTTTAAGCCACAAAGAAAATTTTGTTTGTCTGTTACCTCACTGATAAGCGCTTCTGTTTTTTGCTGGGTCGGCTTTATTGAGCTAAGGCTGAAATGCAATGCTCTCCACTCAGCCATCGCATTGCCCTTCTGGAACCGAAGTTACTACGTCACCCTTGGCTGGAACTCTGGATTCAGAGGAGAAGCTGAAGGATGGTAACAGGGGCTTTGTAGTTATGGAATTATACCCTTTCCTTGAGCGAATAGAGAAAAGCACAAGCTTGTGTTTATGTTGGTCATTTTTAACTCATATCCTTTTGGGGGGGGGACATTAAAATGCTGCTCATGAAACACAGAAGTGCTAGGCTTCAACTGTGTGCCTTCAGCACAGTTGGCTGACATGCAGTGCCCAGCAGGCTTCTAGAGCAGCGGTCCCGACCATTTTGTCACCAGGGACTGGTTTCGTGGAAGACAATTTTTCTACGGACCGGTGGCGGGGGGTTGGGGGGAATGGTTCAGGCAGTAATGTGAGCGATGGGGAGCGGCAGATGAAGCTTTGCTCTCTCGCTGCTCACCTCCTGCTGTGTGGCCTGTTCCTAGCAGGCTGCGGACCAGTTGGGGACCCCTATTCTAGAGAACAAACCAGGATGATGGGGTTGAGGAGTTTCACTTTTGGCTTAGCTTTGTTTGACATCCAAAGATTTCATTTTAGAAGTTTGGTGCCCCAAAGGTCTAGAGATGGATAAGTGTTTATGGCTCCAGGAAGCTCTCAGCGGTTCTGAACTCCCTTATGAATCATTTGTGTGACTGTAAGAACTAGGCTTAAAGAACTTCCTAGACAAGAGTCAGTACCCCTTGGCCTGGTGGAGGCTGATGATGTTGGCATGACCATGTGACAGATGCACCACCTCCTTAAAGCTTTTGGGAGCCTTTCCTCAGTGGAAGGTGCTCTTACCCTGGAGAAATGGGGACTATTAAATTAGGAGGAATTGTGGTGTCTTGGCCCAGCATCCAGTAAGAGGTCCTCAGAGCAGCACAGCTACCCCACCTCTGGGTCCTAGCTACCTGGAACTTTTGGTTAACTTAAAAAAAATCACCAAACAAAATCACACACACAAATTAGCTCATGCTGAATGGGTGGCAGCTAGCAGGAATCATGTTAGCAGATATGATGGAAATGAGTTTTATTAATTATATAATTTTGAACTATCTGAATTCAGCTAGTTACACCAGACCCATTTGATGAATCAAGAGATCATGAGTATGAATAATGCCTTGGTATACACTTGCCTTATTTCTGAGTAAAGTTCCATGTTTATATGATAATCATTGATCTTCTCTCGCTACCATTATCAACAGTTCAAGCAGTCTTCCCAATTATGTTTTTATTTTCTTGTGACCTACTTCTGAAAAAATGTAGATGCCTTTGATCTAGACTATGATGGTCTTGGACCTGCTCTGCCTGAGTTCCTTTTTTTTTTGTCCTTCTGCTGCTGTGCTCTCTATCACGGAGGGGCTGACCCACGAAGGCTGTGGTTTACCAAAGTCTTGTGTTTGCTAGCTTCTCACTGACTTTAGCCAGTGGAGGCACTGGTGAGATCCCCAAGGGAGGTTGGGAGAAGCCAGGGTATTTTCCCTCCTCCCTCTGCCTTGGACTGATGCTCTGGCAGCAGGTGAATTTATCACGTGGCTCCAGCTCCCACTGTACAGGCTCTGCGTGCGTCAGGCTTTGTTGGCTGATGGACTGTCCTGAGTTCCAGCAGTACCACCTCTTCTCTTTGTTCTCCACCCTAAAGGTGGTATTGGCATCCTGTTGTTGCTAATATCTGGGTTATGGCATCATCACCTGTTCGACTCTCAGCTTCTCCATCACCTGTGTTACCCATTCTGTGCCTTCAATGCCCTCTGTTTTAAATACTTGCAGTGGTACATAATCAACCTCCTCGTTTTGTAAAGAGGAATTTGAAGTCCAGAGAGATAAAAGTGTGCTTCCTAAGGCTATCTGGAAGTCAAACTTCTAGCATTTCAAGCACTGACAATGCGGTTAAGAATCCAGAAGAAAACAGTAATTTCTTTGATGTGAGTAGCTATCTGAAAATGCTTACACTAATGCCCAAACATCAGCCCCCCAAGCAGACACTCATTAAGCCTATTATTTCTGTTTTTTGCAAACAATTATTCAAGTTGTTGTCACTAAAATTCTCCTGGAAACTGGTGCTCATATTTGCCTGGTGACAGCATTGCGCCCAGGCTGTTGTTTCATTGACTAGAGCTCTCATAGCCTGGAATGGTGGTGAATGTATCTCCCCAGGCACCTAATTTACTGTTAACTAGAGACTCAGCCAGTGGAATCTGAGTTGATAATTTATAGAAGCACAGAGAACTGAAACCCCCAAACACAGGACTAAATAAATTAGTGGTTTCATTTTCCTGACACAATGAGAAGCCAGAAATGGGGAGTTGCCGGCAGTAATCCCAGCTTAACGATGTCGGGGCTGAGACCTTCACTGTGGTGGTGGCCATGCAGGTCTACTGCTTAGATCTTCCTTCAAGGAAGAATTTGCCGTCTTGAGAGACTCCAAATGCAACGCTTTCAGGATCTGCCTCAGCTTTTGATGCAGGGCCACACTTTTCCCAGGCAGCCCCCAAGTAATGACTGAGCATAGCAGAAGACACTGGGGCATGGCCATTCTCTCTGATATAGGATTCATCAAATGGACAGTCTCTGCTCTGGAGGTTCCTGTTGGCTTTGCTGAAATTTTGTGAGATTTGCATCTTAATTCAAGGCTCCTCTTGTTCAATACTGCCTTCTTCCCCCTTTCCTCTCATAAGCGTGGTCAGATTTTCAAATCAGAAAATCTGAAGGCCTTTGTGGCCCAATCCCCTACCCCCCTCCAATACCACTTTTGATCTTTACCCTCCCAATAATGCCAGAGTTGCACTCCTAACTCTGATTCAGTGTCTGCTTCCTGGAGGTCCTGACAGCACTTCTCTTGGCCCTTCCCTACTATTTTTTTTAAGTTAAATATAGCTGATGTATAATATTATATGTTACAGCTGTACATGTAGTGATTCACAATTTTTAAGGGTTATACTCCATTTATAGTTATTATGATATATTGGCTATATTCCCTATGTTGTATCCTTGTAGCTTATTTTATTTTTTCATTAAAAAGAATTTTTTAAAATAAATTTATTTTATTTTAAAATAAGTTGGGTCTTTGTTGCATTGGGTCTTTGTTGCTGCACACGGGCTTTCTCTAGTTGTGGTGAGCAGGGGCTACTCCTTGCTGTGGTGCACGGACTTCTCATTGCAGTGGCTTCTCTTGTTGCAGAGCATGGGCTCTAGGCACGCAGGCTTCAGTAGTTGTGGCACGCGGGCTCAGTAGTTGTGGCTCGCAGCCTCTAGAGTGCAGACTCAGTAGTTGTGGTGCACAGGCTTAGTTGCTCCGCGGCCTGTGGGATCTTCCCGGACCAGGGCTTGAACCCATGTCCCCTGAATTGGCAGGTGGATTCTTAACCACTGCACCACCAGGGAAGTCCCAAAATTTTTAAAAAATTTTATATTGGAGTATAGTTGATTTACAATGTTGTGTTAGTTTCAGGTGTACAGCAAAGTGATTCAGTTATACGTCTACATGTATCTATTCTTTTTCAGATTCTTTTCCCATTTAGGTTATTGCAGAATATTGAGTAGAGTTCCAGATACAGTAGGTCCTTGTTGATTATTTTATATACAGTAGTGTGTATATGTTAACCTCAACCTCCTAATTTATCCCTCCCCCTCCTTTCCCCTTTGGTAACCATAAGTTTGTTTTCAAAGTCTATGAGTCTGTTTCTGTTTTGTAAATAAGTTCATTTGTATCATTTCTTTTAGATTCCACATATAAGTGATATCTTATGATATTTGTCTTCCTCTGTCTGACTTACTTCACTTAGTATGATTATCTCTAGGTCCTTGTAGCTTACTTTATGCATAACAGTTTGTACCTCTTTGTCCCCTACCCCTATATTGCCCCTCCCCCTTCCCTTTCCCCAGTGGTAACCACTAGTTTGTTCTCTGTATCTGTGAATCTGTTGCTTTTTTGTTATATTCACTAGGTCGTTGTATTTTTTAGGTTCCACATATAAGTGATACCATACAGTATTGTCTTTCTCTGTCTGACTTATTTCACTTAGCAGAACATGGATCCAGATCCATCCATGTTGTTGCAAATGGCCCTTCCCTTCTATTTACTCGAGGCTGTAGAATGGTGCTCCCACCTGCAGCATCTCAGCACTGTGCCCATGCTTCAGCAGAATGCAGCACTACCAACTGATTCCGTTTTTCTTTTAGGAAATTTTACTGTTTTCATTTCTTAGGCCAGAACTGTGTTGTATAACTATAGCAACCGCAAGGGAGGTGGGGAAATGATTTTTGTTTAAGCTGAACGTATCACAGTCCCAACAAAATTGAATTCTGCTACTGAGAAAGAAGAAAAGAATAGGTATTTTGTAGGCAACAAGGAGTTTTTGGCCCACTTTATTTTCATATCTGGAAAACCTTTTTTTAAAATTGAAACATAATTGATGTATGCTATTATGTTAGTTTCAGGTTACTACATAATAATTTGACATTTGCATACATTATAAAATGATCACCATAACTCTAGTAGCCATCTGTACATGTACAAACTTTTTACAATATTACTAACCATATTCCTTATGCTGTATATTATATTCCTGTGGCTTATATATTATATATTATGTAACTGGAGGTTTGTACCTCTTATCTTCTACACCTACTTCACCTCCCCACCCCTCCTTCTGGCAACCACCTGTTTGTTCTCTGTGTGTATGATTCTGTTTTCATTTTGTTTTGTTTGTTTTTGTTTTTTAGGTTCCACATATAAGTGAGATCAGGTGGTATTTGTCTTCCTCTTTCTAACTTATTTCACTTAATATAATACCTTCTAGGTCCATCCATGCTGTTGCAAATGACAAGATTTAATTTTTTTATGGCTGAGGAATATTCCATTATAATTTTGTAATATTCCACATCTTCTTTATACATTTGTCTATGTCTATCTTAGGTTGCTTCCATACCTTGGCTATTTTAAATAATGCTGCAAGAAACATTGGAGTGCATATATCTTTTCAAATCAGTGTTTTTGTTTTCTTTGGATAAATACCCAGAAGTGGAATTGCTGGATTGTATGGTAGTTCTATTTTTAATTTCTTTAGGAACCTCCATACTGTTTACCATAGTGGCTGCACCAATTTACAGTCCCACCAATGAGGCATGAGGATTCCCTTTCCATATCCTTGCCATTACATGTTATTTGTTATCTTTTTGATGATAGCCATTCTGGCAGGTATGAGGTGGTATTGCATTGTGGTTTTGATTTGCATTTCCCTGATGATAAGTGGTGTTGAGCATCTTTTCATGTGTCTGTCGGCCATCTGTTTCTCTCCTTTGGGAAAATGTCTATTCAGGTGCTCTGCCCATTTTTTTAATTGGGTTATTTGTTTTTTTGATGTTGAGTTGCATGAGTTCTCTATATATTTTGGATATTAACCCCTTGTCAGATATATTGTTTGCAAATATATTTTCCTATTCAGTAGGCTGCCTTTTTGTTTTGTTGATAGTTTTCTTTGCTGTGCAAAAGCTTTTTAGTTTGATGTAGTCCCGTTTGTTTTATATTTATTTTTGTCTTTGTTTCCCTTGCCTTTGGAGACATAACCAAACAATTATTGATAAGATCAGTGTCAAAGAGCATATTGTCTGTGTTTTCTTCTGGGAGTTTTATGGTTTCAGGTCTTACACATAAGGCATTAACCCATTTTGAGGTTATTTTTGTATATGGTGTGAGAGAGTAGTCCAGTTTAATTCTTGTTGCATGCAGTTGTCCAGCTTTTCCAACACCATTTATTTAAGAGGCTATCTTTTCCCATCATATTTTCTTGGCTTCTTTATTGTAGAATAATTGTTCATATAAATGTAGGTTCATTTCTGGACTCTCCATTCAGTTCCATTGATGTATGTGTCTGTTTTTGTGGCAGTACTATACTGTTTTGATTACTATAGTTTTGTAGTATGGCTTGGAATAAGGGAGCATGATACCTCCGGTTTTGTTCTTCTTTCTCAAGATTGTTTTGGCTATTTAAGGTCTTTTGTGCTTGCATACAAACTTTAGAATTATTTGTACTAGTTCTGTGAAAAATATCACTGGTATTTTGATAGATATTGCCTTGAATCTGTAGATTGCCTTGGGGAGTATGGTCAGTTTAACAATGTTCATTCTTCCAGTCTATAAGCATGGTATATTTTTCCATTTGTTCGTGTTGTCTTCAGTTTCTTTCATCAATGTCTTACAGTTTTCCAAGTACAAGTCTTTTACCTCTTTGGTTAGATTTATTCCTATGTATTTATTCTTTTGATGCAATTGTAAATGGGATTGTTTTCTTAATTTCTCTTTTTGATAGTTCATTGTTGGTGTATAGAAACACAACAGATTTCTGTATATTAATTTTGTATCCTGCAACTTTACTGAATTTATTTATTAGTTCTGATTTTTTTCAGTGGCATCTTTACGATCTTCTATATATAGTATTATGTCATCTGCAAACAGTGATAGTTTTACTTCTTTCTTTCCAATTTGGATTCCTTTTATTTCTTTTTCTTGTCTGATTTCTGTAGCTAGTGCTTCCAATACTATGCGGAATAAAAGTGGTGAGAGTGGGCATCCTTGTCTTGTTCCTGATCTTAGAGGAAATGGTTTTAGCTTTTCGCTGTTGAGTATGATGTTGGCTGTAGGTTTGTGATATTTGGCCTTTATTATATTGAGGATATTCCCTCTCTACCTACTTTCTGGAGAGTTTTTACCCTAAGTGGATGTTGAATTCTATCAAAAGCCTTTTCTACATCTATTGAGATAATTATATAGTTTTTGTTCTTCAGTTTGTTAATGTGGTGTTCACCTTATTGATTTGTGGATATGGATCCATCCTTGAATCCCTGGAATAAATCCCACTTGATCATGGTGGATGATCCTTTTAATGTATTGTTGAATTTGGTTTGCTAATATTTTGTTCAGGATTTTTGCTTATATGTTCATCAGTGATATTGGCTTGCAATTTTGTTTTTTTGTGGTGTCTTTGGTACCTCGTTTTGGTATCAGGGTAATGCTGGCCTCACAATGAGTACCTTCCTCTGCAATTTTGAGGAATAGTTTGAGAAGGATAAGCATTAACTCTTCTCTAAATGTTTGGTAGAATTCTCCTGTGAAGCCGTCTATTCCTGGACTGTTCTTTGTTTGGAGTTTTGTTTGTTTGTTTATTACTGATTCAATTTTATTCCTGGTAATTGGTCTGTTCATATTTTTTATTTCTTCCTGCTTCAGTCTTGGAGGAATGTGTGTTTCTAGGAATTTATCCATTTCTTCTAGGGTGTTCATATTTTTAGCATATAATTGTTTGTAGTAATCTCTTATGATCCTTTGTATTTTGGTGATGTTTGTTGTAACTTTTCTTTCCTTTCTGATTTTAGTCACTTGGGCCCTATCTTTTTTTCTTGGTTAATCTAGCTAAAGATTTATCAATTTTGTTCATCTTGTCAAAGCAGCTCTTAGTTTCATTGATCTTTTGGTTTTTTAGTCTCTATATTTCATTTATTTCTGCTCTGAGCTTTATGATCTTTTTCCTTCTATTAATTTTGGGTTTTGTTTTTTTCTTTTTTTATTCCTTTAGGTAAAGTTAGGTTGTTTATTTGAGATTTTTCTTGTTTACTGAGGTAGGCTTATATTGCTATAAACTTCCCTCTTTAAACTGCTTTTGTTGTGTCCCATAGAGTTTGGATCATTGTTTCCATTTTCATTTGCCTCCAGGTATTTTTTGATTGCCTCTTTGATTTCTTCAGTCACCCATTGGTTGTTTAGTAGCCTATTGCTTAGCCTCCACATGTTCGTGTTTTTTTGTAGTTTTTTTTTGTAGTTGAGTTCTAGTCTCATAGCATTGTGGTCAGAAAAGATGCTTGATATGATTTCAATATTCTTAAACTTGTTGAGAGTTGTTTTATGCCTAGCATGTGATCTATCCTGGAGAATGTTCCACGTGAACTTGAAAAGATTGTGTATTCTCCTGCTTTTGCATGAAGTGTTCTATAGATATCTATTAACTCCATGAGGTCTAATGTGTCATTTAAAGTGAGTGTTTCTTTATTGATTTTTCTGTCTGGATGATCTGTCCATTGATGTATGTGGGATGTTAAAGTCCCCTACTATTATTGTGTTATTGTTGATTTCTCCCTTTATGTCTGCTAATATTTGCCTTATATATTGAGGCGCTCCTATTTTGGGTGCATATATATTTACAATTGTTATATCTTCTTCTTGGATTGATCGATGATCATTTTGTAGTGTCCTTCTTTGTCTCTTGTAACAGTCTTTATTTTATTTATTTAATTTTATTTTTAAAATTTTTATTTTATATTGGAGTATAGTTGATTAACAATGTTGTGTTAGTTTCAGGTGTACAGCAAAGTGATTCAGTTATACATATACATGTATCTATTCTTTTTCAAATTCTTTTCCCAATTAGATTGTTATAGAATATTAAGCAGAGTTCCCTGTGCTATACAGTAGGTCCTTGTTGGTTATCCATTTTAAATATAGCAGTGTGTACATGTCAATCCCAAACTCCCTAACTATCCCTCCTGCCACTCTTCCCCCCCTGGTAACCATAAGTTCATTCTCTAAGTATGTGAATCTCTTTCTGTTTTGTAAATAAGTTCATTTGTATCATTTTTTAAGATTTCACGTATAAGCAATGTCATATGATATTTCTCTTTCTCTGTCTGACTTACTTCACTCAGTATGACAATCTCTAGGCCCATCCATGTTGCTGCAAGTGACATTATTTTATTCTTTTTAATGGCTGAGTAATATTCCATTGTATATATGTACCACATCTTTTTTATCCATTCTTCTGTCGATGGACATTTAGGTTGCTTCCATGTCTTGACTATTGTAAACAGCACTGCAATGAACATTGTATCCTTTTGAACCATGTTTTTCTCCAGGTATATGCCCAGGAGTGGGATTGCAGGATCACATGGTAGCTCTCTTTTTAGTTTCTTAAGGAACCTCCAAACTGTTCTCCATAGTGGCTGCACCAATTTACATTCCCACCAACAGGTTCCCTTCTCTCCACACCCTGTTCAGCATTTATTGTTTGTGGATTTTTAACAGTCTTTATTTTAAAGTCTATTTTGTCAGATTTAAGTATTGTATTTTGGCTTTCTTTTAATTTCCATTTACGTGTAATATCTTTTTCCATCCCCACACTTTTATTCTGTGTGTCATTAGATCTGAAGTGAGTCCCTTGTAGGCAGCATATATACGGGTCTTGTTTTGTTTAATCCATTCAGGTACCTTATGTCTTTTGACATAAACATCTAGTCCATTTATATTTTAAGTAAGTATTGATAGGTATGTACTTTTTGCCATTTTGTTAATTGTTTTGGGGTTGTTTTTGTAGTTCTTTTTTTTTTCTTCTTTTGCTGCCTTCCCTTGTGATTTGATGGCTACCTTTATATTGTGTTTGGACTCCTTTTTCTCTATTTTTGTATCTATTTTTGTATCTGTTACAGGTTTTTGTTTGTGGTGACCATATATATATGTGTTTATTTTAAGTTGGTGATCTCTTAAGGTTGAATGCATTCTTACAACACTGCATTTTTACTCACCCGCTGTTGCCCTGTGCATGCTTAATGTTTTTGACATCATATTTTACATCTTTTTATGTATCCCTTAATTACTTATTGTGGATAAAGATGATTTTTACTACTTTTGTCTTCAGTCTTCCTACTAGCTTTATAAGTAATTGATCTCCTACCTTTACTGTATGTTTGCCTTTACCAATGGAATTTTTCCTTTTATAATTTTTATATTTCTAATTCTGGTCTTTTCTGCTTAGAGAAGTCCCTTTGACATTTCTTGTAAGGTGGGTTTAGTGGTGCTGAGCTCTTTTAGCTTCTGCTTGTCTGTAAAACTCTTTATCTTTCCTTTATATCCGAATGACAGCTTTGACAGGTAGAGTTTTCTTGGTTGTGATTTTTCCTTCATCACTTTTTCTTTAATAATTTTTTTTTTTTTTTTTTTTTGGCTGCGACGTGTGGCTTGTGGGATCTTAGTTCCCCGACCAGGGATTGAACCCAGGCTCTCGGCAGCGGGAGCATGGAGTCCTAGCCACTGAACTGCCAAGGAACTCCCTCCTCTCATCACTTTTAATATACCATGCCACTCCCTTCTGGCCTGCAAAGTTTCTGCTGAAAAGTCAGCTGATAGTCTTATGGGAGTTCCCTTGTGTGTAACTAGCTGCTTTCCTCTTGCTGCTTTTAAGACTCTCTCTTTATCTTTAATTTTTGCCATTTAAATTACAGTGTATCTTGGTGTGGACCTCTTTGGGTTAATCCTGTTTGGGACTCCCTGTGCTTCCTGGAACTGGATGTCTGTTTCCTTCTCTCAGCTTAGGAAAGTTTTCAGCTATTATTTCTTCAGATAAAGTCTCTGTTCCTTTCTCTCTCCTACCTCTAGGACCCTTATAATGTGAATGTTCCTACTCTTGATGTTGTCCCAGAGGTGTCTTAAAGTATCCTCATTTAAAAATGTCTCTTTTCTGTTCACCTTCAGTGATTTCCACTACTCTGTCCTCCAATTCACTGAGCTGTTCCTCTGTATCATCTGATCTACTGTTGATTCCTTCTAGTGTATTTTTATTTCAGTTATTGTGTTCTTTAGCTCTGTTTGGTTCTTCTTCATATTTTCTTTTTGTTAAATTTATCACTATGTTTCTCTATTCTTCACCTGAGTTCATGAAGCATCTTTATGATCATTACCTTGAACGTTTTATTGGGTAGACTGCTTATCTCCACTTCATTTAGTTCTTTTTCTGATGTTTGTCTTGTTTATTCATTTGGAATATATTTCTTTGTCTCCTCATTTTGCCTAATTCTCTGTTTATTTCTATGTATTCAGTAGATTGGTTATGCTTCCCAATCTTGGAGAAGTGGCCATATTAGAGACATCCTATGGGGCCTAGCAGCACGTTCCCCTCTGGTCTTCAGAGATATATGCTTTAGGGGTACCCTTATGTGGGCTGTGTGGGCCCTTCTTTATGGTGGGGCTGACTATTGTGGGTGTGCTAGTAGACGGGGTTTGACCACCACCCGCCCCCAGCCAGGTTGGCTGCCAGGCTCACCTTGTGCAGCAGATGCTGACCTGCTGGTGGGTGGGGATAGGTCTCAGCATGGCTGGCTGTGTGGCCTTGTGGGTCCTGGGGCCAGTGTTGGCTCTCTGATGGTCAGGGCTGGGTCCCTTGTAGGCTGGCTGTGGGGCCGAGGAGGGTCGGGGCTGGTGCCAGCCCACTGGCACTGGGTGGGCCGGTAAGCCCCTGGTGCTAATAAGCTAGCAGGAGGACTCCAAAGTGGTGCTTACCAGTACCAGTGTCCACATGGTGGAATGAGCTCCCCAAAATGGCTGCCACCAGTGTTTATGTCCCCAGGGGGAGTCCCACTAGCCTCTTGCCTCTTTGGGAGGCTCTCCAAGATCAGCAAGTGGGTCTGACCCAAATTCCTTTCAAATGACTGCTTCTGCACAGGGATTTGGAGTATGTGAAATTTTGCATGTGCCCTTTAAGCTATTTACCAGAGCCCTCTGGCTCTCCCATATACAAGTTCTGCTGGCCTGCAAAGCCAGGTGTTCTGGGAGCTCATCTTCCCAGTGCAGGAACCCCTGGCTGGGGAGCCCCATGTGGGGTTTGGAACTCTTGCTCCTTGGAGAGAACCTCTGTAGTTGTGGTTATCCTTCCAGTTGTGGGTCACTTACCCCAGGGGTATGGCTCCTGAGTTTACTACATCTCCACTCCTCCTACCCATCTCATTGTGATTTTTTTTTTAACTTATTTATTTTTGGCTGCATTGGGTCTTCATTGCTGCGTGCGGGCTTTCTCTACTTGAAGTGAGTGGGGGCTACTCTTTGTTGTGGTGTGCGGGCTTCTCATTGCGGTGGCTTCTCTTGTTGCAGAGCACAGGCTCTAGGCACACGGGCTTCAGTAGTTGTGGCATGTGGGCTTCAGTAGTTGTGGCTCACAGGCTGTAGAGCACAGTCTCAGTAGTTGTGGCTCACGGGCTTAGTTGCTCTGCCGCATGTGGGATCTTCCCGGACCAGGGATCGAACCCGTGTCCCCTGCATTGGCAGGCGGATTCTTAACCACTGCACCACCAGGGAAGTCCTCATTGTGATTCTTTATAATTTTAGTTGGGAAATCTTTTCTGCTAGTCTTCAGGTCATTCTCATCAATAGCGTCTCTGTAAATAGTCGTAATATTGGTGTGCCCATGGGAGGAAGTGAGCTCAGGGTGAGCTCACCTCTTCCTACTCCATCATCTTAGCTACACCTCCTCATTTCTGGAAAATCTTGAGTTTATGAAAGCAAAATGTCTGTTGATAACATAGATGGTAGTCAGGCGTGAGGAAGAGACGGCTGACCATTGGCTCTTTGGTATAGTTTGGGGAAAGGTTTTTGCCACTGGAAAGCAGAGGAAAGAAAGATGATGAGTCTCCATTAGTCAGTTCATGGTTATGATAGGAATCCCTTGGTCTAAGCTAGTGTCCTTCTGTAACACGTAAGGAAACTGAGGCCTAGTGAGAGTAAGCCTTCTTACTTGAAGTATTTATTGAGCACCTACGAGTATATATTGTAAATGCTTGGGATTCATTAATGAGCAAAACAGGTGCTAAGGCCCCACCAGCAGGGGCAGGATGGGTGTTGGAAGCCAGGTGTCTTAAATGCCCATTGCTGTATTGCTCAGGGCCAAAAGGACCGTAGCTTTAAGGTTATTTAAAATTCATGTAATGTAACTATTATGACTGGAATCCATCAGAGGTTTGCCTGGTTGCTTTGAGAGATATTGGGAGATTCTGAAACAATCCTTTTGCCTTGTGAATCTGATTGACCTCCAGGCCATTGATAATATCTGCTGACTACCTCCCATATCCCAACCCGCAATCTTGCCTTGTCTTTTTCTCCTCTCAGGTTTTTTCTACCCTGTAAAGGGGAGGGAGCCAGAGCTGACAAATTAAGTCTCATTTCTCCTTTCAAACAATACTTGAAAGGGAAATAACCCATTTGGTAGGTAGGTAGGTATCTTTAGGAATTTGCCTTAAGTTGACAGGTTACTTTTGAACAAAACGTGAAAAAAGGGATTGAGAACTATTTTGAACAACCATATCTAAATGTTCATAACAAAGAGTTTGTCACATTCTTTTTGGAGAAAGATATCTTTTCTAATGATGCTACCATTATTTAAAACACTTTGGAATTCTTCCTATCTTACTGGTTTCAGAACCACTTCATAAGTTACACAAGAAGGTTGGTGTCATTACTTCATAGGAAGATTCCAGTTGATCAAAAGACCATTTACCTTATTTTCCAGATCTGGCTCTGAATGTCTTTGTCTATTCTCCAAATCAAATCTACCCATAAATGATGAAAAGTTGTCACCACTGAGTCTATGTCATAAACTAAAGGGAAATTTAAAAGAGGTGTTCAGAAATATTTTGAATAAAGGCGATATTGTTGGAGTAAAATTACAGACTCCCGAGGTGTCTAGTTGGAAAAGGTATACCCTTTATTTTGTCAGGTATTGAATCAACTACTCTATGAGCAGTCCAAATATATATTCAGGTAATCTGCCCTATTCAAATCTAAGTGAGTATTTTTTAAAATTGAAAAAATTTTAACTATTATTTTTATTGAATGAAAGATTCTTTAAATTCTACTATGCTTTACAATTTTCAAAAGTTTCATACACAAGATTTCATATAATCCCATAATAACCCCATATTTAATCCCCTACCCCTATAATGCCCCTCCCCCTCACTCTCCCCACTGGCAACCACCAGTCTGTTCTCTACATCTGCTAGTCTGCCTGCTTTTTGTTTTATTCACTAGTTTGTTGCATGTTTTAGATTCCACACATAAGTGTGGAAATCTTTACTTAACTTTGTTCCATTAACATTTCTCATTTTTTAATGAAACACCTGTTAATGTCCTTCAGAACATTAGTTTGAGAGACATACCATTAAACTGATTATTTCTATCACAGATTGAAGGGGCTGTTCTAGAATTTGATGAAGTTAAGAAATGTTATACAGTTAAACATGTCCATTCCCAGCTCGTAAAAATATTCCAGAGAAGCTAATTCTAATGCTAGAATCAGAATCTGGCAAGGATGAAATGATGTAGAAGTTGGCAAGAGGTTATGCTATGGTAATTAAAAGGTTTTTCCATGTTAAGCACAGATCATTTTCAGAAAACGCTGAGAAGTATTTGTTTTGAATTCCAAGGAAAATTAAAGAAAATGTAATTACAATATACTCAAAATGTACTTCAATTTTGAATAATCTCTCTAGGGATATTATATAAATGTAGTATTTGATCTTTTGCTTCAAGATAATATTTATGGCTGCTGTGAAAAGAGAGAGAGATTTACAGTAATGATATCAGTGTTATTTTACATTAAATACACTAATGCCAAATTGGTTATTACCAGAGTCAAATTAGCATACCAGGAGCAGATGGAATGGAAACTTCTGGAAATGAAGACTAAAAACAGCCATGGGAGCTGGCCCTCCCTTCTGGAGTTTCTGTACAGCATCATTCCTCCTTGGAATCCCGACTCCTCCGCAGTCCCACCATGCTGTTCTCCCTGTCTATGTGGATTGACATATTGTCCAAAGCTTAAGTTTTATCACAGTTACCACCTCCTCCATGGAGTCTTTTCTGATCTTCTCCAGGGGCCTGTTACTGCACTGGGGAGTTTTGTATTTCTGTTTGTCTTATGACATTTCATTCTGCCTTGGTTATGGTATATGTTAATCTTGTCAAGACCATTTCATGCAACCCACACGCCACCTTGAAATCCTTGTTTGCATCTCTTATATTTAGCCAACACACAGCTAGTGTCCAGTATTTATGAAATGAATAGTGAAAAAAAAAAAACCCCAAACACCCAGCTACTTCCTATAAGTACTCTCATAGCGAGAGCAACTGGTAAAAACAAAATGGGCATCTGAGGACAGTCCCCTCATTGTTCTGTGTTGGCATTAGCATTAATGGTCTCCCCAGGACACCAGTTTGTACTCCAGGAAGAACTTAAAGTCTGTAATTTCATCATTGTGTCTCTAAGAGTCAGTTCTAATTTAACCAGCAGAATATTTCTCAGTATTTCTGTGGCAGGGACTGTTTTTTTTTTCTTTTTTTTAGTGTGTTATTACCTTAAGATGTGTAAATTCTTGGCAGCTGTCTGGATTAAATAAATAAACAGAAACAAAGGATGATATGAAATAAGAACATTTAAAAGGTCCATTACCTCTTGACTTTGAGCAATTGCCTAATTACCTCAAGTTCAAAGCTAATTTATGGAATCCCACGTAATAATGACTTACATTTGTCTAGCGATAGGAGGTTTCTAAGGTGCTTTCATCTGTGGCATTCATTCAGTCAATCAACTAGTCAGTCAATTAACAAATCAATCCTTCAACAGACATTTCTTTAGAGCTTATTACATAACAAACATTGGCAAGCATGGTTTGGGGATTTCTAAAATAAATAAGACAAAGGTACTGCCCTGTAAAAGTCTTCAGTCTGGTGAGGGTAGACAGAAATATAGACAAATAAATCAGGGAATTCCCTGCTGGTCCAGTGGTTAGGACTCCGTGCTTCCACTGCAGGGGGCCCAGGTTCCATCCCTGGTCGGGGAACTAAGATCCCCACAAGGCGCACGGCCAAAAAAAAAAAAAGCAAGTAAATGACGGAAACGTTGTGATCGAAGCTTGTGTACACCTCAGTGGTGGAGGCAAAGGTGGCGAGTGGGCCATTCTCATTAAGGGAGGGGGAAAGTGGACAGGAGAGCATTCATAGCGGAGCAGTCATTGAGTGAAGTCTTACGTGATTCTTACTAGTGTCACTATTATACATGGTTTACAGCTGAGAACCTGACTTGGGCGTGAAACATCTTCTCTGAGGTGACCCTGCTCTTAAGATTTCAGAAGCAGCTTGCATCCCACTGCACAGCGTCTCTCCTGCACCCCCTGAGATTCCTGGAGTGTGACTCTCGTGTTCTAGTAGTGATGAGAAAGGGAAGGTAAAGCCAGAGAGCCGGAAAATCTCTGGCTTTATGCCAGAGAGGGTTATGTTTATGCAAAATGAGCTTGGTTCCCAGAGTAAGAAGAAAAACAACTTGATTGAAAATGTTATTCATCCATAAAGAAAGGGAGAAAGCCAAACCCAAAGGCAGGGTTTAGAGCTGGAAACAATGGCTTTGTTAAGATTTACAGGCCTGTGGGATTTCTCAGTTGCATAGGGTATTAAGGAAAGTTGTTTGAAAAATATTCAAATTACGTTGACATCGTTTTCCCTAGGCAATATGGAAACTCACTTTTTGGTGGTTGGGCCTCTATTAACATAAAACTTCGGAGGAAATGAGGTTTAAAAGGATGACCCCCTTCTTCTGCTGTCACCACCCACACACTCCAATTTAATTTCTTCCTTCCTTATTCTGTTCACTAAAAGTCACTAGTTTCTTTCATGGGATGGATGCTTCTCTCTAGTCGTACTTCTGGTGTGGGGCCACCTTTCACTAGGTTGGTGGCATGTTGATTTGTATCAAGTGCCTTAAGACGCCCACATTCATTTAAGACCACAATGGCAAGAGTAACTTAACATTGGCACATATTTTCTTTTCTCTCTGAAGGAGAGCTTAATAGCGGATGTTAGAATGTAACATCATACAGAGGTTTCTAATATGAGCCAGAACTGCCCAGATACTGTGATTGAAGGGGATTTGGTCTTTTTCTTTGCCTTTGTACTTCATGTCATCACATAAGAGTTAGGAGCTGGAGTGATACATTTTATAAATTATTAAATTGTAAATTTAATAATTAGGGAAGCAGGTATTTTAACTTACCTGAAAACAAAGTTCCATTACTCCAGTGGACTAGGTGTCCCCTTATGTTTATAGTAATTTACAGGTTAGAAGATGTTTCAAATACTCTCTTTTGGCCCTCACAAGAACTCCAAGGGGAGGCATATGAAATCTTTTTAACTGCAAATTTTTTTTTTAACTCATGAGGAAACTGAGACCCAGACTGGTTAAGGCTAGGCTTTAGCTAATAATAATGCTTTTTGGTGTATCTTCTGGACTAGTGTTGCTTAGTTCTGTTAAAAGATAAACTGAGGCATATTCAAATTTTAAGAGTTTATTTCAGCAAAAATTGATTTGAATCAAGCAGCACCAGATGGGAGATGGTTAAGATGCTCCCCATACAGGAGCTGGGAGAAAGACTTTTGTAGAGAAGATGCAGGGGAAGCAAAGCGAGGGAATTATCCGATTGGCTGAAGCAGTTGCATTATTTGGAAAAGCTGAGTTGGCTGTCTGCGATTGGTTGTCCTTAGGTTTCACTTTCTTAACCTTGAGGCATTACAGACTTAGGTTTTGGTTGGCTTATGTAGGCTGCTAATGTATTAGAGCCACCTCAGTCAAATGGTCTCCTTGTTTAATTGATTTAACCGTTCTTCATATTATATTGCTTCTTTGCAGAGAAATTGTCTCATGGACACACACGGTGCCTCTAGTCCTGACCTTCTATTTCTCAAACGTGTGTGATTAGTTGCAAGGGAACCTTCGTGAGAAAATGCATGATTCTTTACCAGCCCATCCCACTTACAAGAAAAGTAGTACAAATCATATATCCCAGTGGTACAGTAGTTTGAATTACTTTAATATACAAAGAGCAGCACATAATTAAATTCTAAGAATCAAGAATCGTATTTCTTTTACTGGGAACACCTGCGTCAGAAGAGATTTAGTCTGGATGAATACAGCCCACTAGGGATCCTCATTACAACACTGTGTGCAGATTAAATTGTAGAGAAATAACAGAAGGAGGTGATATTACCAATGTCAACCCATTTTCTCAGGCCACGCTAGCCTGGAGTTTTAAAAGGGGTCACAGCAATGGTAATAACCCATATTTTTAGCTTTTTATCTCTTTGGCTATTACAAATCTCCATGTCCTCCCCACCCAGCCCCAGCGGAGTCCCAGGGGTTGTCTCCTACATGTGCTCCAGTTCTGCCCGCCTCCTGTGGGTTCCATGATGCGTTTCCTTCCTCCCCTGCTTCAGCCCCCGTGGTGGTAGGCTGGTTGCCCTCATAGGGGACACAGATTTTGCTCTCAGTTGGCAGCCTTCCCGGGTACCGTTCTTGCCTCTGCCTCTGATTTCTTTCTTGGAGTTCTTGATGTGAGCCAGGCAGAAGCGGGACATGCAGTCTTCTCCCTTTTGGGATGTGCGTGGATTTCATAGCAGGGCAGCACTGTTAGTATGCCTTCTCTTTATTTTTAGATGGACAGCCTTCTCTTTTTAGCACTGAGTCCATGAGGGTAGGTAGGCCATGGACAGAGTGGGGGAACATTAAAACTATATTAAGACCATCACCTTGTCCTCCCCTTGGTTCCTCATGAAAATACTTATTAGTGTTTTCTGGCAAACACTAATACCTATTAGCTGCCAGAGGAGCCCAGAATTTCAGCACAAAATAGAGCCTAGACTCAAGCTTAGGGGACCCCAAATATCAATATTTGTGTTCACCCTGGGGCTGATTTTTTTCGCCTTCTATTTTTCTGTGCTCTCTTTCTTGTACTCTTGGCTTCTGTTTCTTTGGTTACTTGAAAAAATTTTTTAAATCTTAGTTATTGAAGTGAAAACTGCTTTGAAAGGGAGAACGCCCTAGGTGAGATCTATCTCCCTGATTGAAGGGAAAGAAATGAAGGAGATCCACTGAAATAAAGTGAGTATTTCCAATCAGAAGGGGAATATTCTACGTCCCTCAGTGGTGAGTGACACCAAATCAGCTGGAAAGGGCTCTCATTCCTAGAGCTAAGGAATAAGGAATCTAGAGCTCACTGATACTGTACATACAAAACAAAACAAATCTAAACTGCGATATAAAAGCAGCGTTTAAAATTAACCAAGGGAGGCAGAGCTTCCTGGATTTGGATTTGTGGGTGGCAAGTATCTAGGTGCACTGCCCCTATTTTACTGTCCAGAGTGAGGTAATAGTCCCTGCTCTGAATTGGGATTTTTGGGGGGAGACATTCTCTCCCTTTACATTCCCAGCATCTTCCTAAACCATCCTGAGTCCTCGTCTTTTCTTTATTCTCACTTTATTAGAACCTCAAAGAGGATCAGAGGTCACCTGACAATTTGAACTCTGTTTGTAGGAAGGTGTTTCTCAATCAAGACAACACTTAAAAGGCAGCATGACCTGGGGAAAAGAATGTAGTCATCTGGGTATCAGGAGACCTGGAATTTTCTTTTCTGATAACTGTGCCACCTTACCAGGGAAGCTCCCTTCTCTACCTCTCATCCCTGCTCTCCCCCTCTGCCTCTGTGGGTCTGTTTCTTTGTAAACAGGTTTTATCTACGTGATCCCTCCTTCTCTAAAGTTCTGAGTATATAATTTTGAAAAGCTCCTCCCACCCAAGGAGTTTCTTCAGACCCCAAGGAAAAGTCTCTAGTTGGGAGGGGAGATGTTTTCCCCTACATTTATTGAGCACCTCGTATGTAACAGGTGCAAGTCACCATTCAAAGCGTCCTTTATGTGTGTCATTTAATCCTTAATGATGATGGTAACACACACTTATATAGCACTTCCTCTGTGCCAGACTCTGTTCTAATTAGTTTACATACATTCACCCATTTAAATCCTCATCATGAAGTGTATGAAGTTGGTATTATTATGATCTTCCTTTTGTAGGTGACCACTGAACCTTAAAGGAGAAACAAACATAGTGCCCTAGGGCCTAAGGCTGACCTCAATATTCATAAACCAGGACAGGACAATCATCTTCTCTTGACAGATGAGGAAGATGGGGTTCTACCAGGCTAAGGAAAACTGCCCACAGTCACAGAACAAGTAAGTAGCACACTTGGAAATCAAACTCACATCTAATTTGTTCCAGAGCCCACATTCTTTCCATTTTGCTGCTTTGCCTCCCAGAGACGTTTTTGCTTTGTCATAAACCGCAGAGCAGAGCATGGCACTTTTAATGAAGGAAGAGTTTGCCAAATGAAAAGCAGATTAATGAGATATTTGGGATGCTTTGCAGTAAATAAATCTCTTTCAGAATTCTCATCTTCTCCCACTCCCATCATTAAAGCCATAACAGTAACAATTACCTCAGCCTGGTTGAGGCCGTGTGGGAGTGTCTGTTGCCCTGGGAAGACACTGGGGACCCACAAAACTTTCCTTGAGCTGACTGAGCCATAGGTCAGAAATTGGATATATCAGAGTTTGGCTTTCCCTATCAGAGCCTCGTCTTGCCCCTCCTGTTTCTGGCTGTGTCTTGAAACGCGGTTACTTGAGGAGAGAAATAGAGCTTAAAATCGGGTCAACATTAAGAATATTAGAAATGTCAACGTCAACCTGTTTTCCGAGACTTAGAGCACCATTTGAACACGATTGCCCGAGACTTGAGTAGAGTCTATCTTTTTGCTTTTTTATAATAGGTAATCTTAGCTATTCCCTGGGAATTAAAAAATATCCCTTTGAAACTGAGAGGCCAGAGCAGAAATGTAATTATTTCTATGTGATATACAACTGAATTTAAAGCCAAATGCTCACATTTCTATTCAAGAGGAATGTGTGTCTACTTACGCTGGTGTTGAGGGTCTGGGGGATGTGAAGACAAGCAAGTCCCAGGCCCTTTCTCTAAGAGCTAGGTATCTACTAAGGGAAATGGGGTGTAAGCTGTAATAATCTGTGCTGCGAGGGGAAACATACCATGTACTGCCCATCTGCCACAGACCAGGCATTGTGTCAAGTACTTTATACAAGGACATGGCAAGATGGGTGTATTAGCCCCATTTCTAGGTGAGGAAAGCAAGACTCAGAATAAGTTGTCCTGGGCCAACAGCACTTTATGAATATGGCTGATTCAGACTCAGGTGGCTCTAATGACAGACCTGCACTCTTTGCCCTAGGATTTACTGTTAATTAGGCAGGATCCATTTAATGGTTTAACGTATTAGGTATCCTTCATGGGATTTAAAGATTCACGAAATTAGCTCACCAAGTTGTGTAACGTTTTGAGATGACAATTTTTGACCTGGGGTATTTTGAGGAGTCTTGGGCAAATCAAATAATTTTCAGCTTTTTCAAAGGAATGTACAAAACAGAAAACTTTACCCATTTCTTGTGCTTTTATGTTGGTGGGGTGAGGCTTATGGATGGTCTTTGGTTGAGGGATAGAAGAGGTCTGGATAACCCAGACAGCTACATTACTTGGTAAGAAATAGTGGTTTTGAAGTATGACTTGGCTACTTTAAAGTGGCTGTATCAGCCCCGTAGCAGTTAGCAGTTGGATGCGGCTACCAAAAAGCCAGTCTTAAGAGTAGTATCTCTGGTGGGGGAGGTAAGAACCCCACTCTACTTCGCCTTGGTCAGACCTTAGTTGGAATACTGTGTTAAGTTCTGGGGAATGTAGACTAAGATAAATATAAAGCAACTAGGACACATGCAGGAGAAAGTTTGGATCACAGTGGGGAAATGAAATCTGGACGTTTGGGGAAATAGGGCTGTGCAGCTGAAGAAAAGGCTTGAAGGGCTGAGATAACAGTCTTCAAACATTAGAAGGATTGTCTTATGGAAGAGGAATGTTGATTTTTTTTTCTCTGTGGCCCTAAAAGATGCAACCGGAAGCAACAGGCTCTGGGGAAGTGGATTTGTCCTTACAAGGAAGAATTTTTTGTTATATCTGCCTAAATATGTTTTATCTGCCTAAACATGTTGAGATTTTTTTTGTTGTTTTAGAAAGTGGTGGATTCCCAGTCCCTGAAGGTCCTAGGACATGTGCCAAGTAATTACTTGGTGGAGCCATGGCAGAGGAAATTCAAAGGTACCACGGATTGGATTTCACAAGCATCAAAGTCCTTCCCAACCCTGAGCATCTCAGTACCTGTGGACTGTCCTTCCGGGCTTTGCCTCCACCTTTGTCACTAGGGTTGGGGTATGTTTTGGGGAGATGGATAGATGGATGGGTGACGGGGAATAAGAAGAATGTACAATGGCAAAGCAGTTACTTGGTCCATTCAAATTTGGTCTGCCATTTAAAAATTTTGCCTTTCCTATGTACTCATTTGCTTGCCTTAAACTCTGGGCACCTGGAGGCCTTTGCTGTAACTGTGATCCTCAACATAGTACCCCATCTCATGCAATTGGGTTCTTATAAATGTTATTTGACAATGATTTTTATCAGGTATCAAGTATTGTCAGGCTCCAATAGTAAGCGAATCTAACTTTGCTGTATGTACAAACTGTAGGTTTGTAAAGCTTGTGGCTGCCTCCCCTCTCAGGGGAAAGACAGAACCTGAATTCTTTTCCAAAATTTCAGTGAGATGGAAATTTCGGGGCACCCAAGAGATGGAGAACCAGTCAACGGGCTTCACACTTAAAAGTAGCCTTAAAAATTACCTATATGCTAGTTGCACTACTCCCAGCTCCCTGTCAGGTAGCAATCTTCAACTGTTTTGCAAGATCTCTAGCTCTTTTTATCCAATTCAGGACTGAAAGTGATTGACAGAAGGTTTTTGCTCATAGTCTACAGCTGAACTCTTGTGTCAACAGTAAATATTCCAGCAGAAGGAGTGGGGGTTTGATCATTTTACTGCTTTCTGCAGGGCAGACTCTGTGAGCTCATGGCAACATCTAATCTTCAGTGACCCCAGTTGTCACACCCAGGAGTCGGTTTCTCTCTAATCCTTTTCAGAGCTATGAACAGCAGGGAAACATGATTTATAGACCAAGAGGCATTTTAATCATGGGATTTGTGAGCATTTCATATTCCCTTCCTCATGATGGATACACTGCCCATCCTTTGGAAGAGACACTAAGATGTCGGTCAGATCCTGTTAACCTCATTTACTTCCATGAATTCATGTCAAGTGTATTAGGTTCATGCAGGAGATTTTCAAAACCCTACCAAATGGGTTTAGAGGAAGATGGGGCTAACTTCAGATTACTTCTTTAGGCCAGAGGTTTTCCTAGGCACCAGTAATCATCTGATTCTGCTTTCTAAGGCTGCTTGCTTTACTTACAATTCATACGTAGAAGCTAAGTCCCTGATGGAAAGGTGTTCTTTACAGTTGTGGGTTTTACCTCAATCTCTGGGCTCCTTTAAAAATAAACTTCGAATATTCTTCTCAACCCTAGTTATTTGAACTCTCTGAGTCTCAGCTCAGTTTATTAACATTCTTAATTTGCAGTGGATCTGTATGTCTTATGTCCTTAATACATTGCTTCACACAGGGACACCAGCTCAGGAAGATTTCGTCTGTTGCAAATTTATGAGGAAGTTGAATATTTATTTTTGGTACTTTTTCACCACCTCCCCAACATCTACCTCCTGACCAGATACCATTTCTTCTTTTTCCTGTCTCTACATTTCCAATCCCATTCAAAAATGGCCCAATCCTCAGCCTGTTTTCCCCTAGTCCTTGCTAAAACAATGGCTGATGATGGTTTAAATTAAGGCACCACTTCTCATGAGGTTCCTTGTATTTTAATAAAAATCTTTGAAGGGTAAATATTCAAAGTACTGCTTCTCTATGGTTAAATTTTAGGCAGTGTAAAAAACAGTTTTAGATGGAGATGAAGGGAGTTGGGTGGATTACACAGGACATGGGATGAACAGGGCTGTCACTTTTGTTCAGTCACATGAACATGGTGACAGGCAAGCATAAATGCAGAGATGGCATTTCTATGCTGGTGTGGGGAAAAAGAAGAGAGGCCACTGGTCAGGACATTGTTTGGCCTAGGGAGGAAGAAGATCGAGTACTTTGGCAATTTATTTAAGCTTTTGTTTTTTTGCGGGATAGGGGAGCAAGTAGGGGAGCTCATACTTGAAGCCGAATCCGGCATCTGTACCCTAACACCGAATTAAATCTCAAGACAGAGTTTTGGGTGAAGTAGAAAAGAATAGCTTTATTGCTTTGCCAGGCAAAGGGGGCTAGAGCAGGCAATTGCCCTCAAAACTCTGTGTCCCTGACCCGGAGAGGGTTGTGAGGAGTTTTATAGTAATCGGTCAAAGAGGAGGGCGTGATCAGCTCATGGACATTCCTCTGATTGGTTGGTGGTGAGGTAAGTGGGAGTCAGCATCATCAACCTTACGGTTCCAACTGGTTCTGGGGTTTGTGTGTTTGTGGGTAGCAGTTAACTTCTCCCCTCTGGTGGGGCTTTCAGTATCTGCAAAACAGCTCAAAGATATTGTTATGTGTATCCCTTGAGGGGGAACCAGGACCCTGCCCCAAGGCTGCAGTATTGTTTCTTTTGACTATTCCTCCCTTGTCTGCATCCCCTCCCTTCCCTAATCAGCAACTATTTGAACCTTCTCGTTGGAACTCAGGGAAGGTCATGGAGGCTGAATGAAGCCTATTTCCTGTAATCAAGAAATGGGGGACACCGATATAGGCTTTTGTGCCCAGGAGCCCCACAGAGTCCTGCTAGGGATCATACTCAGTGCAAGGAGATGTGGAAAATCCAGAGATAAGGAATCTTGGCCTCTACTTTACAAGGGATCCTACTCTATGTTGTGGGGGAAATCAGACACATTCATGAAGAGTCTGCCCGAGTGGAGAATGGGAAAAGAGTTATCACAGAGGTACAACTAGCATGCTGGGAAAATGCTGGGTCCATTCTCACTGGGATATCTGGAAGGGCTTCCTGTAGAAAGTGGGATTTTTTTTTTTTTAAATATTTATTTATTTATTTATTTATTTATGGCTGTGTTGGGTCTTCGTTTCTGTGCGAGGGCTTTCTCTAGTTGTGGCAAGCGGGGGTCACTCTTCATCGCGGTGCGCGGGCCTCTCACTATCGTGGCCTCTCTTGTTGCGGAGCACAGGCTCCAGATGCGCAGGCTCAGTAATTGTGGCTCACGGGCCTAGTTGCTCCGTGGCATGTGGGATCCTCCCAGACCAGGGCTCGAACCCGTGTCCCCTGCATTGGCAGGCGGATTCTCAACCACTGCGCCACCAGGGAAGCCCCGAAAGTGGGATTTTAATTGAACTTTGAAAAATTATACTTTTGAAAGAAATGACTTGAGTAAGCGCCTGTCCTCTGATGGAGGGAGGGAAGTCTGGCCTAGTTGAGTGGAGGCGAGAAGGTGAGTGTTATACTTAGTCTGGAAAACTCAGCAGGGTCTTCAATCCTAGGGCTTTGAATGTTCGGTTGAATATTTTAGGTTTTATTCTTCTCGCATTGGGAAGCCATTTAAGATTTGAGCAGGGGAATAATATTCTTAAAGAAAATAACTATGACCAGGATGAATTGAAGGGAGGGAGGAACGACATACTCATTTGTCTACAATTTGGGGAAGAGAGGAAGATTATCTCTAATTCATTAGATGTGCATTGTATCAGCAGGAGCAAAATAAGCAGCATATCTTGATACATAAATCCTCCTCCCATATATGCATTCTTTTTCACCAGGGAGCAAGTATTTGGCAGCCAAGTTATCTTTAAAGTAATAATAAGGAAGCTATTTGGAATAAGTGTTTCAGAACCATTTGTTACTTTGCACAGACCTATGAACAAATAGGATTGAGCTAAAGCATTTACAGTGGTATGTGGTTCTGCAGGGGCTGCCACACTATTATATATACTTTTATCTTGGCTAAACTCTAGCTGTTGCCACTGCTATTACTCAAAGAACTGAAGTGTCAACAAGCTAATCAAAATAGCAAAGTGGGAGTCAAGAGTTTTTCCGCCTGTTTCTTAACGTCTTAGGAAGATTGTTTCCTTTTTATTCCCTATATTCAGAACATAAAAGCCTCCCAGACATCTAATCTTTACTAGGTCAAACATTTCAAAAGGCAGTGGGATTATTTTCCAGTTGCTTTTCAGTTTAAGGCAAGTGTTTTAGGGGCTTCCAAAGCCTCCCTACTGAATCAATTTATGGAAAAAAAAATGAAGTAAAGGCATTATTAACCCAACTACATTGTCTTGGTATAAAAGTCCTAACATAGCATAGTGGGAAAAGGTTCTGAATCATGACCTAAGTGATCTGAGTTCTAGACCCAGTTTTGTGAATGCATAGCTTGATGGTTTTGTCAAGTGTCATATTTAACAGGGAGGGATTAGAATTTTTCTGTA